>NC_134038.1:78682699-78982699 GCF_965140245.1 Athene noctua | reverse complement strand
GTCACAGCAGAGTGTTTACAAGTGCACCTAACTGTGTCCTTAAAGAGCGACTGTTGTGAATAAATGCTGAAACAGGGCATGCTGAATGAGTGAACATGTGGATCGCCTCTTGCCAGCCATGACACATCCCTTTATAGATTCCCCTGGGGTTAATGGGGTTGGCACCAGGGCACTGGGGGTGATGTAACGGAGTGGAACATCACTGTGGAGACTTCTGACTTGTCTCACTGCCTTTGAAGAGGATAGTAACATAAACTGAATATCACAGGAAGTAAAGATCTAAGTTAGGCTAAAGTCATTATAAAGCTTCAGAAAGATGGGGGTTATTGTATCACCCTTAGATTAGATACACTGAATTCTAAAATAACTTTAACATGCAGTAGTATATTTTAATTTTCTTATTATAAAATTAGTGAATTTGTCGTACCGATGCCACCCAGAGACTTTAGTTAATATTGCAAATCTGCTAGTTTTCAACTGTAGTGGTATTATTATTTTTTTGCTAACAGAGTATCTTCAGGAAGGTGGTACTGCACATATGTTTAATTTTGTGCTCGCTGTTTTCAAAAAGGACGCCATGGCATGAGGTGTCACATACGTACACCATAAACACTACTGAGATTTTTAATATCTATGTTAATTTTTTAATGAAATCAGGAGGTTGGTATTGTGTTTTCACTTTGTTATTTACCACTGAAGGTGACTCCTGGATTCAATTCTAAACATACCAGTGTTAGTAATTTCCCAATTTATTTTGCTATTTACTGTAGCTCTACTTTGAATTGCTGAATAATGAAACTTAGATTAGAGAGAACTTCGCTATTTCATTTGCAAAGAACGGTAGAGTTCAGCCCTTGACAAGTCCTTGGACAGTGGAAACCAAACAAGCTTTGGCTTGTTGGGCAGATACTAAATTTAAAGTAAAACTGAGACAGATTCCTGGACTTTCATTTTTTGTATGAGTATCTGATGTCCTCCTGCCCAGCTTTGATTGTTAACCTCTTTTGTCTCTAAAGCTTTTTAGGAGACTCCCTTGATCTTTCCTAGGAGCTGAGGGGGCTGCAGTACATTTGCTTTGCCATAGGTTTATGAGCCATGGCAAACTTTGTTTCCTATTAAATCTGAGCTATTAAAAGAAACCAAAAACATCTAACAAAACCTGAAACCCCCAGGAGAACACACAGCATGTGATTCACAGCATGTGAAAGAGAGCTCTAGCTTTCTCAGAATTCAGCTTTTTCAATACCTGTCTTTTAGTTCTATGGGAAAGCATGCATTTCCTTTCAGGAATGTTTTTGAGTTAAGGCCTGCAGATTTCAGTCCAGTAATAGTAATTAAAAAAAAAAAAAAAAAAGGTTCTTTTTTTACTAAGGATAAGTATGTCTCGAATGTACCTAAAGGACTCAGTGTGTGTTGGAGACCAGCTGTCGTCATGACTGAATGTATACTCTGGTACAGTTTTTGTGGACAGCTTTAAGTCTGAGACCGATGTCTGTGGAATGGTAAACATGCATGTTTAGTTTTAAAGGGGAAAAAAAAAAAATCCGGGTTGAAAGTGTGTCTGAATAAGGGGTTTTGGTATCAGGAGTAAAAAGAGAGAAGTCACTAAAGGGCTAGGTATTTTACTGTGCTGCACATGAACTGAGAGCAGAGAGGAAAGGGAGAAGAATGCCAGGAAGGGGAAGGTTAGAACTGGAAAGGGAGGGGTGTTGCTGTTTGTCACCTGTGATCAGCAGACGGTATGGTTAGGTTATGTGTCAGCAAGCCAGCTTAATTAACTTAAAATTTATTTATGCTTCTGTTGTAGTATACAAAATCTATAGCTGTGTTATTTTGTAAAGTTTGTCATGTTGCATCTACGTGAAAACCGTTAATAAAGTGAAATTATTATTGCTTGCTACTTTATAATGAGTTTTTAATTAGAAGAAAAATAAATTATAGACCTTTAATAGCTTGTTATGCATTTTTGACTGTAAGGAAATAACTCGCAACAGAACTAAAAGGTCTTGTTTACCTAAGGCTTTTCAGCTAGATTTTGCTGTTTAGATGAAAATAAATGTAATTATTTTGTAGATTTAGTTACATAAATTTTATTTAGTTTAACTCAGTGCAGAACTTCACCCATAAGTTTCTACTTTTACAGTTACATGGGTTTTGTTTGATGGCCTTTTTTGTTTGTTTGTTTGGGGTTTTTTTGGTAGTGTTTTTTTCTGGGTTTGTTTTGGTTTTTTTTTCCTTACAGAAAGTTGTAGCTTTATCCCATAAAGGCTTATTCTTACATGACATGTGATGCCACTGTGACATACGAGAGACAGTTTCAGAGTTTTTGCTGAAAAAAACCAACTCTAGCTGCCACTTGCTTTTCCTGACCTTATTCCCTCAAGCAAGAACACTACTGAATGCAAAAAAGACAGGGTAAAATAATTTATATTTTGGAGGGACAGAGGGGAATCAGATTTCAGAGAGATTTCTTAGCAAGTCCTCATTCCCTTCTTGTTCTCTAGCCTGAGCTTGCCTTGCCCTGCCTGGCCTCTGCCCCCTTGCTCCAAATCTGGTAATAGTCTCAATCACCTGCTTGCTGTACCTTGAAGCTTTATTGTGCCTTGCTGAGACAGCAGGACAAGTGGAAGAGAACTGTATCCTTGAATCTCAGTCTTCCCTGTAGTATTCTGGCATCGCAATACCTCCGTGTACTGAAATGTCCCTGGCCTACTCATGCTATGGGGAGACCGAGGGTTTTTTCTTATCAGTGTGGAGCTGAAGTAATCCCATTCTCAACTGCTTGCCTTGTCTCTCTTTCAGAGTCTGCTATTTGAACAGTGGGTCTGGCTTCACCGGTGTGCAGAGCTGCTGCTGAGCCAGTGGCATTTTCAGCTCTGCGTATTTGCTCACAGCAGTACAAATTTGCATGTTAATACACTGATAGCCCAAGTTTTACTTTGGCAGTTTAGGAGTAGACTTGTGTGTGATCCTGCAAGATTGTACCTCAGAGGCAGAAACTTCTGGGTGCGAGCACAGGCAGAGAGAGCCCAGAGAGCCCATGGCTGCCATCTTGAAGAGTGTAAATTCCTCGTATGTGTAAGGCAGCAATTCCCATGACTTGGGCAACCACGTGGAAGGGGAATGTAGCAGCTAAGGCACTAAACTCATGCTCTGGGTTGTCCTTCCAGCCCCTCTTGAGACCTCTGTCCACTGGCTTGGTTGGCCTTTCAGCCTGGATACTCTGTTCTGTCTCTAAAGCAATTGATTGTTTTATACAAAATGCATGACTGAAAGGTTAAGGTTGCAAAATCAAGTACGAAAAAGTTAAGAAGTGACTCTTTTGGACTTGTCTGTGTATCCATGTAAATAAGGTATGTATAAGGCTACACAGGCCTATAACATATACATATATGTACGTGTGTATATTTTTTTTCCAGCTATGGAAACCTGGTAGGTTCTGTGCATGGCATCTGCAGTAGTAGCTGATGGCAGTAGTAATCATAGTTATCTGATGTGTGGCCCCATCTCCTTTTCCCATCCAGTGTTCAGACCCTGATTTGAGAGCCTATCCAGTGCAGATGGAATCAACAGTGAATTTTAGCTACAAGCTCTGCAGAACATGTACAGACTGGCATTACAGGCCTGTAATTGCCCAGATGCATACAGGCTGTCATTAAAAATGCAGAAGTTAGTCTTCTGACACCCAAGTGATTCTGCTGCATGGTTCCATCTGTTTTTCCAGAGCATATGACGCTACAGCTTCTGCACAGTGCGTTTAATGGTTCTCTGCAATGGCTGAACATGTTTTGACACAGAATAACATTTTTCTCCTGGGCACTCTCCTTAGGGATAGATGACCTACTTGTGCTAAAACTTTAATATTTAAATCAGGAACAAATCATCCTGACACAGGCACCAGACATGGATTATTTCAACCCAGACGTTTGCAAAAGGAAAAATACGCTTATGAGCAAAGAAAGGAGCTTAGAATGGGTGTTTGCAACCTGAGCTGTAACTGGTGAGACCAGTATCAAAAATTACACTGCCACGGCACTCTCGGGGGGGTTGGTGTTGACTCTGTATTCTAAATAGTCACAACCATGTGGTCACCTTTGGTCTATTTATTGTCAGTTCCACATCTGTAGTCTTCAAATAAGACTATTCCACAGCCTGTTGGGCCATACATACATAGCCTTCTCCACCTTTCACATTCACTCTGGACCACTGCTTTGTGACTACATTAAAAAAAAAAATTTAAGAGAAATGCTTCAATATCCTGAGAACTGGGAAAGAAACTACAGAGGATGAGGCTTTTGTACAACTGCATGTTTTTTAAAGAACCATTTATATTGTTATAGCAATTTCATGTATTTTTTGTGTCTCTTTAAAAAAAAATTTAAAAATTTTGCTGTGTTCCTAGCACAATGTTAGTGTTCTGTTAGCCATACTGTTGTGTATCCAGCTACTGGTATGAATGCAAAAGTAACTACTAATAATGCTAATGCTAAGGATTTGGTGTGTAGTTATTTATGTGTGTTTAACTTTGAAAGTAGGAATAGATTAGTATTCTGAATACAAGTAATACTTCTTGCTGATTTTCAGCAACTCAGCCACTTTTCTGCCTTAAGTGGCACTAAATTCATCAGAGAAAGGCAGGTTAAAACCCGAAAAAGTTCACCTGAATGTCAAGCCTTTTTCCCTTTTCATCCATTATGTCTCAACCCTTTTATTGTAAAAATGATGAAAAGTCAAATTTGCTTGTTTTTCTCATTGCTTTCCCCTTGATCAGATCCTTTTTTAAAGAACTAATCAAAACCCCAAACTCCTAGTCCTCAGCTGCTTCTGATGCATGGAAAACTAATGTGACTTCACTTGCATATGTACCAGTGAATTCCAGTTGTACTGTGATGTTTTCTGCTTTACCTATGGAGTAAAACCTCATATGGCTTATAAATCGGACCAAAATTTGAATACTTCATTCAAATGTATATTGAGTGACTGCTCCATATATTTTATAGGCCTGTAGTGTAAATTACGTGGTATGATGGTAAAAGTCTCCTCTGTTTCCTTAGAGGACCATACTGAGAAAACTTGCAGACCCACAGTATCTGCAAATGTAATGTTGGCTACCTGATATACTACAACTTTGACATTTACAGTAACAGTTGTATTTCTTGATTTTAGAAATTGCCCCTTGGTTACATGTGTTCAGAGCAGAAGATGCTGTGGACTTCTCACAGTTAACGTTTGACCCAGGACAAAAAGAGCTTATTGCTGGAGCAAGGTGAGAAATCTACTTTCTTTTCATGTTGCATCAGACTGGATTTTGTTCTTTGCTGATAAGTAATATTGAGGCAAATTTTAGCATCAGATTGCTTTCATGTGACTTCCCTGCCTTCCAGACCCACTAAAATTAACATTACGCATGTTTATTTCTCTTATTCCTGACCAAAGTTAAAAGATGTACTGCCTGGTTTCAAGGATCCTAATAACTTACACTGTTCTCATTTTTAAGAGGACTGGCCTGGAGGACTCAAACTTTGGATGCATACAGTAGAACAGGCAGATGCTGTATGACAATGTGACAAAAGTGACCATAGGATAAGATTTAAGATGATCCCAAATTTGGCTACACAGTATGGTTTTTTGTGCTTGGATGATTCTATTAATTATTCAGTACAATGCCAGGAATGATCTGTTAAAGACTGCTGAATTAGTGGTAAAGTTGATGATAATCATAGTTTTTGCACAGCAGGACAGTACTTTGCAAGCTGTGATCAACAGTAACAGTGTCGTAGGTGTCAACTTCGAAGCAGTGACACTCCTTGAACACTATTTTTCCTTCTTTTAGCATAAGAAGTATAGTAAAACATTTTGCTTGGCAAAAAATTGTAACCATCTAAATGTAATATTTAAATCTACCTTCTGAGTATATTTTACTCTTGAATTAAGAAAGTTCTTGTCACTTCTTTTTTCTGTTAGATTTAGCATTGGAATATATTTCTGTTTCCCAATTTGTTTCTTTGTTGAAAATGAGGTTCAGGATTAAGATTCATAAAATGAATTTTTTCCCATGTGCCAATGGAAGTTGCTTATCTACAGGAGCAAAACTTTCTGAGTGTACAGAGAGAGAGAGAGAGAGTGAGAGAGAGATGTGTGTGTGTCTGTCTCTGGCCCACCTGAAGTGGGATATTCTGTGCACTCATGTTGATTTTTCTATTCTGTAAGCTGCCAAACGAAATGAGGCATGAGGCTGTCAACTGACGCTGTTCTGTAAAGACAGGCAGTGTAAATCAGAGCTGTCTGAGCCCCACCTCAGTCCTATGGAATTGTGTGTCGGATCAATGCACACTGTATAGATCTCAATAACTGATGAAAAAAATATTTTTTTTTCCCCTTCTCTCTTATTTTCTTTTCCTCTGTACTGTTCATCTGGGCTCCAAATCTCAGCAAAGGATATGCTCATTTAAACATGTGCTTTTGATGAAGCCTTTTGAATTACTGTGGGAAAAGCTTTCGATAACTTTGTTGAATAGTCAATGACTACAAAAAAATGCCAGCTGCCAATTCTGCCTTTTTCAAAAAACCCAAAACAGTAAAAGCAGTAGGATTCATTTGGATTCTCTAAGCTAATGCTGCTTCAGAACTTCATATATCTAGTTATATCTAAAATTGCAAAAATTAAAAATATTCAGTATTTTAAAAATCCTAACAAAAATCTTTGTTTTCCACAGTCCAGTATAGCTAGCTGTTATTCGTTCATAGAATTTACTGGATTTTTCCTTTCCTTATTCTGCATTTCCATTCTAAATTCTAAGCTTTTCCACAGCACTGTTGTGTTTGGCCATGAAAACCTCACTTTAGAATGACTACACTTGCCAGTGGGTTTCTCTAATTCTACATATTGTTGATATTAGTTTGTCCTTTTCACTACACATTTTTCTCTTCTTGAAGCATTGTGCCAGACTATATGGTGAAAGTCACTGTATGTCATGGAGTCATAGATTCAGAGACTAGCAACCTGTTGTCGGGATGCTGTGGTCCCAAAAATGCAAGTGTTGATCTTACTGATTATGTACCTTCTGCTTGTAGTCCCCGCTACCATGTAGAATGAATCTGTTTGCTGTGAATATGATGTTTTCTGCTCATTTGCAGGAGTGGTGTTTGCAGCCTTTTATAATCTCAAATGGCTGCACTGATTTTTTTTTTTTTTTTTTTTCCCCCTTAATGCACTATTTGTAGTTACCTTTCACCTCGGGCCATCTGAACAGAGCATGAATATTACCATACTTGTGCTATGGCCTGTGGATAAAATTTTACTACAAGCTTCTTGCACATCTGCTTCACAGGATTCATATATCTGAAGAGCTGTTAGAAGAATTAATTTTGTCCTAAGCCACCAAATGTGCTCGCATAAAGACAGTGAAGAGAATGCACTGTTAATTCCTCCTCCCTGGTGAAGTATCTTTTGATATACAGTTATTTCTCTTAGAATATTCCAACAATATATTTTTTTTTTATTATCTTGTACTAATACTTTAGTATTGAAAAACTAATAGCTGTACAATGTGATTTCAGTAAGATCTGCACAGTTGAAAGTTCCTGTTCAGTTGTGAAAGTGATAATTTGTAGCCCTCTAATGTGATTTTCCTTTATCTACCAAATCAGTGATAAAGGAGGGAAATGTACAATGGAGCACATGGCAAAGCTACAAATAAACTTAGATTACTCTGTATACACTCCCAAGAGAAGTACTCTCTTTATGATCTACTTGTCCAGCATCAAGACAAAAACAGGAGGTGATGCTTGCACCTCTAGGCCTCTGGTTTGGTAAGGTGGTTTTCTTCTACACCAGGGGAATGGTTTTCACAACGAGGAGCTGTGTCCTGGTTCAGCTGAAGTTTACAGTTGATTATTTTTCACCTTAATGGAGGTTAGTGAACTCTTCCTTCAAATTTCTCTATCTTAGAAACCAAACAAAATACAGTTTTTGTTTGAAAGTTTGACAATATTGGAAATTCTTAAATCCCTTTTCCATCACTGATATTCACTGCAGGTGATTCTCCTTTATTTTTGAAATTCTACAGTCTGATGAGATTCATGGCTCCTTTTTGTTCATAAGCAAGGTAGTGAAGATCCCAGCTGGGATTCATACTGGATTCCTGTTGGAAGTTGCCAGTGTCATGCAGCTACATAAAAAGACAGATATGATCCCATGATGCCTCAAAAGGTGTCTCCTGTAGTGGCAGAGAACTATTGATATCATTGCACAAGGTCCTTGGGAGACTTTAAGCTGTATGTTTAAACAGGGTTAATCAAAATTCGAAAGAGATGTAGGGAAGGGCTGCTAAAAGGCAAATGAAGAGAGTTGGAATTGTAGTGCAGGGAAACAAAGCCTGAACATGTATACAGCACCTGCCCATAAATCCATCCAGCAGGCGCATCTAGGAAAGGAAATAGCTGTATAAATTACACAGTAGTGTTGGCAGAAAACTGAATCAGTTTAAGTTGGCCATGGATAATTTAGGCAAGAAACAATGAGTTTTGTCCTATTTTACCAGTGCGAACAAAACAAGAACAGAAATATTCTTGAGACGGAGATCTCTAAGTATATGAAAGGGACATTATTCTGTAGTATTTGCCATAGCAGGCAATGACTGTGAAGGTAATTACTAGTCCTAGTCCTATATTGCTAAGATTAGTCTTGCCTGTCCAGTTTTGGAAGTAAAGGTGGTCTTCTGATGATGTCTGTGGGCATTCTGTAATTGTTGTGCAAAACCAGGCTTTTTACAATTTTCTCTACACCTGCCCCATGCCTCCGCAAGCTGTCTTCCAGTCCTTGTGAGAAGTCTCTGGTTGATACTTATCTTGTTCTGCAAAATGTCCAGTTCTCCTATAGAACTTGAGTTAATTAATTTGGAGTCTCCTAGCCTTATTTCAGTTTCCTTACACCAACTGAAGCGATCTGTGAATGTTACTACTCCAGTACTAGCACATACCTTCACTTTAATCATCCAGTACTGGCACTGGTATTTCCCTTGTGTTGAGGAGTTGCCGAAGATTTGGAGCCCTGCCACACTTTTCCCTCTCCCACTACCCCCGTTAGGGAGAGAGGCTGCTGATGCCAATGCAATTTGGTTTTGTTTGAGTCTGGCTTACTTCTAGAGTGTGCACAGTCATGTATGCAGTAGAAACAAGTAACTGCAGTCCATCTTGTTGTTCACCTTTCAAATTCCTCACAAATCCCGTACCTCAGCTGTGGGGGTTGTCTTTATTTTATAGGTCACACTCATGTGCATTTCCTACCATGAAGTCCAGTGCCTTTTAGTAGTGACTGCTTTAATTTCTGAATATTACTGTACAGTACAGGTTCAATTATACCTCCTGTTTTAATTGTAAAAGGAGCTAACACAACTTTCAAGTTTAACAAGGCTTGCACTTGTCTTTGTGTCAGAGTGACTTGACAAACATTAATACCTTCCAGTGTGACAGGTCTTCTTAAGAACATATATTGGATCTGAACCGTAAGTGCTGCAATACTTTTGTTTTAAAACAGTGTCATTTGGTCTTCTGTCAGTCTGCTGTGAAAAAGGAGATATATCTGTACCATTGGCGAGGGCTTCAGAGGGAGAGGAATATCTTCTGAAATGACTGATGAGTTAACCTGGATCTCAGTAGCAACCTACAGTTGCCCTGCTTGCCTGGGACATTTTTGCAGAAATTATCCGAGTATAAAAAATCATTTAGATAGGTTTGAGAAATGGGGTAGTGGGCTGAAGGGGTTGGGGACAGGCAGGAGAAAAGGTAATGGGGGAAATTTATCTTGCCTGACTTTGATCAAACAGCCCAAAGTGCATAGTAAAGACAAATGAAGATTACAGTTCAGTTTATGAAGCTGAATTAAGGGAAGAAGAATGATTTTTATTATGGTTGCTGGGTTTTAAAATTTGCATTTGAAGAATGTGACAGATTTTTCAGTGTTACGTCAATTGGGTCTAGATCTAATGTGAAAGGAACTTTTTTTCTTAATAGGTATGTGCTAAATTGTATGAGATTATACATTTATGTGAAATAGAACAAAAAAAAATAGATTAATGAGAAACACTACAGAGAAAATTTAGCATGGATGTAAAACACTTGTTAGTACATTCTAAATACTATTGGCTTTTGACACAGTGCAATGTAGCTATGTTCCCGTGAAGCTGTATCTTTAAAATTTGCCCCAGGCATTGTTCTTAACATCACATATGACCTGGCAGATAAAAATAAATGAGTTCTCCTGCAATCCAAAACCTTCTAGGGAATTTATTTGTTTTCTTAAAAGAAACCCATATGGCAGGGTAGAATTTACTTTTATAAATAAGTGGCATCAGCAAAGGATTACTCTCAGGGCATTAGCTCCTCAGTAAGCTCAAGGAAAAGAGAGACTGCTTCTTCATTTTATTCTGCTAAATCCTGATAAAATATTCAGATGAATATTTTTCTACGTGTTATTTAGTGGACTGACTTAACCTCTAATCAAATATGATAATGATTTCTGTATTTTGAAATGCCAGTAAGCATGGAGATTCATGGATTTCCCCAATAACAACCTTGTCTTCTTTTCCTGTGTGGAAGCGCTTTGCCATATGTTCTGCAGCATTTTTTTTCTCTCTTGGAAAGGTCAACTGAGGCGGGAAAGGACGAGCTCAGGGGAAGGATATAGCAGTGTCTGAATTGCCCTGGCATTGCCTTTTAAAATTCTTGTTCTCTGACAATGCAATAAACACTTAGCTCTAGTTTTTATAAATCAAAAATTCTTAAAAGTGTTCTAGCCATTTTGGTAGAATGAGAGTCAACTAGAAGCATGTCTCAAATCCAGTAGGTTACATTTTCCTTTTAAATGATCCTTTTTTTATGTTTCTCTGTGTGTGTGTATGTGAGACTTCTTAAATATATTTTTTTCTTAATGGTTTTATTCAGACAATGCAAGAAAAATTATGTCAGAAGAAACTTGTTTGTTTAAGGAAAAATTAAGTAATCCTACTCTTTCCAAGCCTCTTGTGCTTGAAATTATAAACTGGTAGGAGCCTAGCTGGAGTTGATTCTTAAGATGTGGAAGATGTGGTAATTTATTTTTTAAAATTCAAGTTAGGTTAGTTCAGCCATACTTTAAAATTATATAGTTACTTTTCATAAATGCATGTCAGAGCTATTCAACTTTTTCTAAAGAAACCGGATAATATATATTTAGACATATCTTACATTATTTTTTATACAGATCATCCTAATAACGGTGGCTTTCTCCTGAATGTTAATTAAACTTGCTTTGAGGATTATAACTTGCTTTGAGGTGGTTTATTGCCTTAGTCACTCCTTATCTTAGTGATGAAGGACTGTAACAGTATGCCTTTTCACTTAATTAGATGTGTGTTTGGGAACGTTAATTTGAACCATTACCAATTCTTGCCATAATAACAGAAAGGCAAATTAAAGGATTCATTAACAGTGGTTTAAGAATCTCTAATAAAGGAATAAATAACTGTACAGGTTTGCTTCTTGCTGTTGTCTGCTCCCAGCAGGAGAATCTGAGAGCTTCTTGTTAATGAGATGCTCTGAGCACCACATATTGGGAGAATATACAGGCACCAATTCATTTCTTTGAATGTCCATCTGGGTTTTATTGCTCATTTAACATTCGGTGCAGGGTAATCAATGTCTGTCCTTCCACTGACTGATCTGATCTAATCTAAGGTGTGGTTTAATGGTAAATCTAAGAGAAATTATCATCCTACTGCTGTGAAAAGAGGAAGGTCTTTCTCCCCCTACTGCTTCTCTTTCCTAACTTGCTAATGGATTCCTAAATATTTTTAAAAGCTGATGCTTTATACCTCTCCTGCTCATGCCTTATTCCACTATGCAGTTTTCTCCTTTGCACAAGCTCTGGTAATAGTCTGGCTGCAGAGTAACACTAGCCAATTCACTAACCTCACAAAAATTACTCCTTTTCTTGTGCTGATTTAATGTCTTGCCATTTTAATTAATGGAACTAACATGATGCATCATCAGAGGAGCCCTAGAATTGACTCAGGGTAAGATGAAGAGAAATGGCAGGGGTAAAAGGAACTTCTTTGGCAGAGAACACTGCTATTTCAGTGTAAGCCATCTTCAGAATTGCATCAGATGAGAAGTGTTCTGAAGGAACCTCTCTTTAATTGGAGTAATGACTTAATGTATACACACTTAATCTCTGATAGCTAGCAGTAGTACATGTCCTGCTGCAGAATATGGTAATTTATGCCTTCTCTTGGTTCCTGGTTCTCATGTCAGTTAGCTGCTCCTTTCTTCTACAATGAATGTTAGTCCAAACATACAGTTTCTGTCCTACATTGCCAGCAGTTTGGTCCTTGCTGAACTTGTCTACTTGTATGTGTGCCTTTAGGGCACTGAAATGCAGGGCAGGGAGCTACCAGCTGACCAGAGGCTGATAATCATGATATGGAAGTCCTAGAACAGTACGACTTGGAGCAGCAGTCAGGTCTGTGAAGGTCCCTTCCCTGCCTCTGAAGCATTGGTGCCTTGCATGAGTTACTATAGTGCCCTTGTGGTGCACTCAGCTTGTGAGGGCTGCTTGGATGCTAGGTGGGTGTGTGGGTCTCACTCCTCATTCAAAGAGTGCAGTCAGAAAATTTAACAGTGCAATGATGAATATTGTGCACTTGACCTTCACCTCTCAAAATCTGATGGGAAAGAGACTGCATTTTATATAGAGATGTGTTGACATCATGTGCTTACATCGGTGTTCATCCTGCTTCTGAATTTCCCATGTACAATGAGCTTCCACTGAAGGGAAGGGCTTTGTTGGAAATGGCTCTACCAGAATATTACAGCATGATCACAGGAGGGAAATTCAAGGCTGGCTTCGAAAATGTGGGCCACCGAGTTAGTAACACTTCTTCCTTTAAGTATCTTTAGCATTAATGTGATCACTTACATAATTTTGATCATTTTGTTGTTGCAGTTTCTTCTCCTAATAAAATAATAAAATGTAAAAAAATAGTCCAAACTTTAGCTACCTTAGACTTGTTACCTTCTCCCTCTGCTCTCCCTTTCCCCCTAAAAAACAGCTCAAGCAAACTTTATGTGCCAAAAGAGATTACTGTAGGAAAAGAGGCCACAAAAGATGCGAACAGTCTAAAATTTCTGTTTGTTTAAGCCCATTCCTTTTTTTTTTTTTTCCTGAGGAGTTTTAACAGCAGCATTTATATTTAATTTCTAATCCAAGAAACAGAAGATTAATATGTTGAACAATGAAATGGTAACAAGGGCAAATAAGATTTGCATGGCTGTTTATGTGGGTGGGTCCTGTACAGTGTATGCCATATCTGCCAAAACGTAAAAACCAGGGAGATGTACTTTGAATCACAGAATCATCAAGGCTGGACAAGACCTTGAAGATCATCCAGTCCAACCATTAACCTAACACTGACAGTTTCCAACTACACCGTATCCCTAAGCACTATGTCAACCCGACTCTTAAACACCTCCAGGGATGGGGACTCCACCACCTCCCTGGGCAGCCCATTCCAACGCCTAACAACCCCTTCTGGAAAGAAATGTTTCCTAATATCGAGTCTAAACCTTCTGTTACACAACTTGAGGCCATTAACTCTTGTCCTATTGCTTATTACTTCCTTAAAGAGCCTCATCCGCATCTCTCTGCAACCTCCTTTCAGGTAGTTGTAGAGGGTGATATGGTCTCCCCTCAGCCTCCTCCAGACTAAGACATGTGTATTGCAACATTAAAAAGCATTAAAGATTCGGTCAGCCACAGTTACGCAATATAGAGTTCACGTTTTGAATGAGGTGATATTTCAGGAGAAAGTTGAACCTAACAACAGCTTACTAAGTAAATAGCTGAGTAAGCTCACAAATTTATCTGGACTAATCCATAATATTCAGAAAAGTCTTGATCTGCATGTGTCAGAGGGGCACAGGTGACAAACATCCTGAGGCCATATCCGACTGGGGAACTTGGGTGCTGTGTGTGAGAAGCAGGGACCAACAGGAAAAGATGGTAGTTCAGATTGAAATGACATGGCACGATGGGACTTCAGGAGGAGAGTGGGCTCCAGAACTGCAGGAACAGGTCACTGGTGCCTTTCTGCTTTTCCTGGAGAAGCCCATGGCAAGAAATATGTAGAAGTGATGACTGGCTGTTGTTTGACATCTGTGCAGGAGCGCTATGTTCTTAGGATCTCTAGTTGCTGCTGAGGCTCTATGTGGAGCCACAGGGAAGTGAATATAGTAAGATTTGCTAATCCTGATGAGCAACCATCAGAGAAGGAAATCAGATTTTACAGGACCTTTGAGTGGATTAATTTAATTTATTATTTCCTAATTTACTCTAGTAGTGTTTTTCTTACTCTGTTTGCCAAGCTCAGTGTCTTGCTGGTCAGCCTATGATCTGATCACCTGAGTCTTCCTTTTTGCCCTTTTGAATGCTAATAAAATATAGTTAGTCTTTTATTCCTCAAGAATGCCTGTAATTTCAAAAATTATTAAAAAAGAGCAATAAGAAGACCAAAATCACGTCACCATAATTTTTAGGTTGAATCGGCATGACCTGATAGTCTGAAAATATTTCCCTCTGTGTATTTGCTGTTTTCACATCTTTAGCATTCATCACTAAGCTACTTATTTAATTTCGTTATTCTCATTTGCTGAGGCTTATATTTCCTGCAAAATGAAGACAAAAAATTAATTATTGACCATTCTGCTTTCATTAGTGTAATTTGACCATTTTCATATAATAGTTCAACAAGACCACTTTGATTAGGTTTCTTTTATTTTCAATCTATCATTCTTATCTTTTTCACATATTTTTCCTATTTTACCTTGACATAATTTTTTATTTATATTGAATATCTCATTTCCTCCTATTCTTATTTATTTTTCTTTTTTTTTTTTTTTTTTTTTTGGGATGTTATTTGTAATTGCTTATTTTACTACACTGCAGAATTGGAATTGATTTTTTCCCAGAACTTTCCCATCTTGATTGTGGAATCGTGACTTTTTGCTTAATAACTGATTCTTACAGAGCTTATAATTTTCATTATCAGTCTTAATATTTTTTAGTTCCAGTAAATTCAATAAAATTTTCTTCTTTCATATGGAATAGTTTCTTGAAAGAAGCGCACAGTTTACTGCTTTATTTCCAGGAGATGTGGCAGCATGTCTGGTTGTGCTTTGAGTTTCTGAGTTTGCTGTAGCCCTTATTTATTGATTCAGTCTTCCAATTGCAGATGCATATGGAGGCTTGGGGTGGCTGGGATTTTTTTTGCTATCTCATGAGTTTTTCAGAAGCTTAATCTATAGTACGTTTTCCTAAGATCTATGTGCCATCTTGATGTTCTTCTAATTCACATCTCTGTTTAATGCAACAGCATTTGTTGTTGCATTCATGTTTCATATCTTGCTGCTTTAGAAAGGAAAAGGGTGAAGTGCTGGATTTAACAACCATTACTAACATGCTATACTTTTGAATCTTTAAGGGTTTTCAATTGATTTTTGACATGAACTTGTTTAGGAACATACAGAAGATTCATTTTATACTTTATCTGTAGTCATACTGAATGTATTCACTGCAATAGATCTAAATACATTATTGTCATGAATGTGATGAGCATGCTTTTTGTGGTGCTTCTTTAAGTTCCCACTGATACCAGTGGAAGTCTTTGTCATTAGGTTTGAGAAAGCTCTTGATTAACAGGTTATAGTTATCATAATTCAGCTAGAAAATTTGTTCAGTGCTGTGAATGTAAAGCAAAATGCTTATTGCCTGCTGGCTCTCTGAAGGAATATAGGATGCTGCTTTATCTCAGAGTTAGTTGTGTTTTCTTCTCATTACTGTGTCCTTCTGTTTGCAGATTTATGAAACATATTTGCTTTCCTCATTCATTAAGCACTGAATGGAAACAAATTTACTAATTACCGCCAGTGTCAAATCAGTTTAATTCCAACATATAAAGTACTATTTCTTGCTTTTATTACCACCATATTTGGACAGGAGACAGGTCATGTGCTAAAAGGTCTGTATCTATACTTCAGAAATGTATTTGGTCATTTTTATTTCACATCCCTTGTTGCCTTTAAGGCATAAATTCACTAGAATAAAGCCAAACAGAGGTTGAAAAATGCCAATCCAGAGCATAATCTCAATAACATATTGAAAAAAGTATTGTCACCTGTCTCACGAGAAGCATAATGGCTCTGCACATGTAATGAAAATTAGCATTGACTTTTTCTTTGGACTGCCGGATTTATTAATGTATTAAGTGTGTGGGTTTTTTTTACTGTCACACTTTTTTTTTTTTTTTTCCCTAATACATGTCCTTTCTAAACGAGTTCTCATGTTAGAGATGCATACCTTAGAATGTTAAACTATTGTATTTGTAGAGCCAAACGTAGTCTTGCAAGTTTTACTGAAGTGGGCACATTTAGGTAGGATTAGCTCTGATGGCTCTCCAAGTGCTAGTTTGGCACTTATCCTAGCATTATTTATGTAGTCACAGTCACTTTGTGCTGTCCATTTGCCCAGTTACCTCTATGGTGCTAAAGTGTAATGCTTTTACTATGTCTTGCACATTGCTTTTCTTCATATTCCATTTTCTTTTTGCTGGCTTTATGAGGCTGAAAATAATATTTTAATTGGTTATTGGCAGCCACAGGAAGTTGAAAAATATACACTAATTAGCTCTGGCTCTTGGCTCATTCAAATGAATATAGATATTTTAGTCTCCCTAACACTTACAGGGTCAATATTTCTAATTCCACACTGGATACATTAATGGGTAGAAGTGTTGTGCTCTACTGCATAGGATACAAATCTATTTTTCTACCAAAAAACCCCTCATAACTTTCAGCCTCCCTCTTTTTCTTCAGGCTGACACTGTGTTTATGTATTTGTTAATTTAGAATTTTTACAATTTGGGACAATAGCTTACTTTTTAATAGGGTGAAATGATGTCAGGATGAAAACCCATTAAAGAAAAACGTTAATAATTTGATAATCTCTCTTAAAATGCCACATCAGTGGTAAATCTTCAGTAGATAACTCAAGATGAAGTGCTCATAGAGATTGACATGACACCATGCTAAGTACTGACACGACAACCGAAAGTGTGAGACCAGACTGCTCATATATTCTGTGACAGAGACTGCATTTATTTGTAGTGTGAGATGGGGCGTTTATGTCCTACTCTTGTGAGTTTGATACCACTGAGTTAAGAAAACACTTTATACCTGCTGAGGATGCAGTTTCAATTTCCCTGGAAGAAAAAAGTTGCTCTGCTTCTGTAAATGGAAAAAAAGATTTGCAACATCAGTGAAGTTGTAGGTTTCTTCAACTTTTATATCTCGAGTGAAAGAAGCACAATCAGTGATGGTTGATGGAAGCTTATATGCAGTGAGATGAGTAGCAGGCTAAGTATTTATGTTCCCTGCTGAATATTTCTGAACAAGACATTTTGCAGGTGAGAAAGTAATTTTCGTCCTTACAGAGAGAGTGTAGATAGGTTAGAAAGATATATGTATTGCTTCCTGATGTTTCAGCGCAAGTCCTTCAAGTCAACTTGAATGTAGCTTGTGGATGAATCTTTGTGTAAACACTATCCTGCAATGTACTGTTTTCTTTGCCCACTTCAGGTCTCTTCATGAATCAAAGCCAAGTAATTGAGTTATTTCTTTATGCTGATTTGTCTGTGCTAATAACAAATATTCTGTCCTTATATTATTTTCTGATGAATTCTTGTTCTTAATAGCCCTCCTCTTGCATTTTGAGTAACTCTCTTTAGCAATATTCCTAGGAAAGTCTAGTGACCCAATTACTATACATCCACAATTTATTTAGACCATATATGTGCCAGAGACAGTAAGTAAATACACATAGCTGCACTCCAGAGTCCATAAATAAAGCTGGCCATGATGGTGGTTGTGTTTCTGAGATACATGTTTGGGAAAAAAAAAAATTCGTTTTTTAGACACAGTTTTTGTTCCTTCCCCTGATCCCTGCTGGCTCATTTGAAAGAATTTTACAAGAGACGTAAACTACAGCTCCTGACCATCTGTGACCATTAACAATACCTCATAACTCTTTGAAAGATTTATAATTATTATCTAAAAAAAATGTGGCCTAATTTTAATTTGGATTACGCTTCTACCAGTTGCATAGATGTAATATTGCAGATAATTTGTGAATATTGCAAATATTTAAATTTGAATTTAAATTTACTTATCTCTTTGTTATCTGCTTTTTGTTACTTTAAGTGAATTTGTTGAAATCTTATAAATTAATGTTACAGATTCTGTTGGTCTCTTCTCACAGGTAATTAGTGATAGAACAAGAGGGAATGGCTTTAAACTCCCAACAGGGGAGGTTCAGACTGGACATTAGGAAAAAAATTTTCACAGCAAGAGTCATCAGACAGTGGAATAGGCTGCCCAGGGAGGTGGTGGAGTCACCATCCCTGGGTGTGTTTAAGGGTCATTTGGATGAGATGTTGGGGGATATGGTGTAGGGGAGAACTTTGTAGAGCAGGGCTGATGGTTGGAGTCAATGATCCCAAGGGTCTTTTCCAACCTGAATGGTTCTGTGATCCTGTGATTTGTTATGAATAAATTAAAGCTGAAGTAATTATAGTAATCTCTAAAAAAATTCTTCCTTCTTATTTTTACCTATAAAGCATAATCACTCTGTAGTGACATTGCAAAACCAGAATTACTTTAAATAAGGTAAAAATTAGGCAAAGAAGACTGAAGAATCTTATATATATATGAAAACGTATTTAAAAAAAAAAAAGACATAATGAAAAGGAAAAAAGGTGTGAGAAGAAACAAAGAAAGAAAGGAAAAACTGAGCAGGAGGGATATGGACATGGAACATGGAAGAGCCTTATTGCAGATCTAGCATGAAAGATAATCAGCACTAGAGAAGGATGTACTGAAATCAGTTCAAACCTAGTGTAGTATTTGCTCATTTTTGTGAGGGTCATGAACAGATACCGTAACTGCTACCAACAGAGCTGGTTTATCAGAACAGGTGTAACAAGGCAGCTGCTTTAACTAGATAGACAGTGAGTTGGGAGGAGTTGTGATAGCACACATATTGCACCAGGAGGTGCTGAAGGAAGTGACTTTGGCCAGTGGGGCATGCTCCCCTTTCTGAGTAGCCTAACCCATCATTTCTCCATGTTTCGAGCAGTGCCTTTGAATCATGTCTTTTTTGTGTTTTGCCTGAACTCCTCCCAAGTTCAAGACGTGCATCAATACTGCTGTAGAGAAAAAAAAAATGGAGTGAGAAATCCTTTTGCAATAAAAGCGTGGTCTTTTGAAAAATATGCTTGGTTCATGTGTAGCTCCTGCTGTACATGGGAAAAAATCCTTGGGTTTCAAAGAAGCTAGACTGGGTATGGTTGTGAAAACTCTGGCTTCTGTAGACACTCCATCATACTGGGATCCTTTGCTTCAGACTTTACATATCTGTGTCTGAGCTAAGTGCGTAAGGTTCCCATCACTGTGGAGACAAACTGACAGCTTTAATCTGCCTGTCCTCTTATTCTCATTTTGACATCTAACGCTGGTCACACAAATCTGCCAAAGCACTGAGTATTTCTTCCCATTGATTCTAAAGGAAGACTGGAGGAATGACTCCGATGTGCCTGTATGCAGCATAAATATCTACTTTATTCATATGCAGCCAGTCATTAAAGATAAAAATTGGTTTTAGAAATTGTTATAGTCCTTAGCCCAAAGGGCTGTATGTTAAGACAGTCCCTGAAATAGAGTCCTGAGTACCGTCATTTTAAATTTTTTTTCTTTTATATTCATTAATTATGTTTTTATTTAAATGCTAGTAACATTTTTTTTTTAACTTAAACACTAATAACAATTAATTTTTATCTACTATTTTTTTAATCCCAGAAACTACCTCTTCAGGTTGCAGCTTGAGGATCTCTCTCTGATACAGGTATGTTTTATGTTTGTTTCCTTAGTTCATCTGCATGATGTAGGTAAGCAGGTATTTTAAAGCAGATAATTAAGATATTAATACACTTTATAATTGGAGATAAGTGTGCATCTGTTTTTGTCCTCTTTACCGCCCCATAATATATGTCATATTATCCATGTTAATGCCAGATTAGCCTTTGTCCCAGGCCATACAGACTTGATGTTACCTTACTCGGCTGTGATGTTGTTAGAGTAGATCTATCAAAAATGAGGCTGGGAAGAAGGATCACATTCTCTTAGAAAAATGTTCCAATTTATTGTTGTGTAACTTCTGTATTCAGAATTTATTGTTATTCTAGATAAAATATAATTTTAAAATAATGATTTTTAAAAAATTCATTACTGAAGTTAAATTAGGCAAACAAAACAGCAAGTGTGTGAACACAGGTATCAAAATCTCAGTTTCATATATATGCAGCTATTTGTTGTTTAAAACTTCTTAGGGCTTGGAAGAGGCAGTTAGGCTTCATAGAAAGGTGAGAATCCCTGATCAATTTCTTTTTCCCTGAACTTCATATGATTTCCATATACCAGCAATCTTGTCTTTCCTTAGTGTTCTGAGTGGTGTTCCTTGTTTAGATTTTGTTGGCCTTCTCTTCCATTATTTTTAACGTTGGCATAATTTCTAACCATCAGTCTTGTATTCTTGGCTCTAAGAGTTGTTTTAGTAAATTTAATTGAGTTGGCTAACTTGCTAAGGTGTAGAACTAGAAAATACCAGTGAAATAGAAATTTATGATTTCTCATCATCTTTTCCATTTATGCAATTTAAAATTAACTAGCTTTAGATTCAGTACTGTGTCTATTATTTCATGAAGTAATACTATACAGTTGAATACAGAAAAGTAAAATGTGTTCAAGCAAGGCTCTCCTTGTGATCTGTGGAGCACCTTGTGTATGCTTTAATTAGGCTTGCAGAATTCCTTTATCTTCCCAGATTACTAGAAATAAGAACTGAAGTTGGCCTAAAATTACCTAAAATTGCAGTATTAATAAATGTGCAGTTTTGTTGCTAGTTCTTAAGGCTGTGATGCACCAAACACTTTTAATATCCAGAATTCAGACTGTCTGCTTTCCCCTTTTGTGACATATTCAATATCCTGGCAAATAATTTGGGTTAAGTCCTGAAGATTCTTATTGAGAGGCTGCACTGAGAGGTCTTCGATGGTGCTGTTGGAAGTTTATTCTGCTAATTCATAGATTGAAGTTCACAGCTTTCCTCTGTTAGGATAAGTATCAGTAGGCTGAATTCACTAATAAGGGAGAAATCTGTAGATTACAGAGTTTTATAATTGTGCTGACTGACTCAAACAAACACCCTCACACCCCAATCAGCAAAAAATATAAAATGAGGACAGAAATCATACTGTTGATGTTACACTAGGTTACTAGGTTTTGGTCTCACGAACATGCAGAAGTCTTTAAACAGTCTTCTCAAATTGGTAAACTACTTTTGATAAAGTTTCTTCTTCCATCATCAATGCTGTAGCACCACTGGTTTGCCTCTGTATCTTCTAACTTTTTTCCAGAACCCTGTAGGGAGGTTGTATTTCAAAATCAAAGTATGTAATTCTTTTTTTCTTTCACCAAGTATTCAGGTTTTTTTCATCATTTTCAGACCTACCATTATGACTCTTCTCCTCTTCCTCTCTGCTTCCCTTCTGGTTCTGTTAGAGTGTCCCAGGATATCTAAAAGATGTATTTCCTTGGATGTTATGGCAGCTCCAAATCAGCTGTGAGGTGCCTGAACCTTTGTTTTGGTGCAAGGAAGCCAGAATGAAGGTATATTGTTTAGAACTTCCAAACTCATTACACAACATACTCAGATTATTTTATAATCTGGTAAGAAAGTATGAAGTAGTCATAAAAGTAGGTTTGAGAGAGCACCTCCAGGTACCCCAGGGCATGATCAGGGGTCAGTGCTGCTGTCCTTACTGTTGGTTACTTGCTTGAAATCTTCTTACAAGTCTTCAGTCATAAAGATGCACAACTGTTCTCAGACTTTGGAAATGTTGACACGAAGAGAGTCTGTCTTATGGTGGGAAGTGTGAAAACTTTAGTAATGACAAAGACAGTAATCATTCCTCTGGAATCTTGGAATTTAAACTTACCAGCTACCAACCTGAAACCCCCCTAGAGTCAAGAGTGTTTTTACCAAGTGATTCACTGAGCTTTACAGACCATTGAGATAAGTTTTGTTGGAACGACAGAATCCTAGCTGCAATCCCAGTCATCCCAACATGTTTTATAGGATTAACTCAGGTAAAAACTTCAGTTTCTGAAACTTTAGGGCATGTATTATCCCATTCACATGTGGTGAAAGGAATATTTTAAATAAGATATAAAGTTTGGCAAGTTAACAATTAAAAATTACAGTATTTTTAAGCTCCAGATCTTTCAACCCTAAAACTCTATTAGAGAGGTAGGAACAAAAGTGAGAAGGAAAGTAAAAGTGATATGAAACCCTTGCAACACAGAGTGATGGAATTTTACAGGAGAAATAAAACATACTGTGTTTTAACTCAATACTCTTGTGTGTTAGCATTTGTTTGCTGAAGGACTGAACACTTTGACACTTTATCTACGGACAGATGAAATTTTAGCATTTTTTTGATCACACAGTTGTCACAATAATAACAACTTAAAAACCCAGTTAATTATTCTACTTATGTCGCTCACTTTGATTTCTTTGCATGAACTAGCCTTTGTAAAACCATGTAGATGTTTCACAAGCTAATAAACTATGTTTTCACATCTAGAAGACAAGTTGCACAGTGAATTGATAGCTGTTAAGAACTTTTCAGTGTAGCACAATAACAATATGAAAGGGCTAGAAACAAAGCAATTTATACAGCGGTTTATCTTTGCTGTTGCAAGTCTGGAGGAGGAAAATTGATGACTCTTCCTCATGCACATCAGACACTTCCAGCATGGAAGCAAGGATGATGGTTGCAATTGACATCCTCCATTTCTTCGGTTTTCAATTAGAGTTTTATAACTATTTTCTTTACAGTGATGCTTTATTTTTTTAGTTTGATTCATCATTTGATTTTTTTTCATAGTACTTTTCTATCTGGAAAATA
This sequence comes from Athene noctua, assembly GCF_965140245.1. Lineage (NCBI taxonomy): Eukaryota > Metazoa > Chordata > Aves > Strigiformes > Strigidae > Athene > Athene noctua. The sequence continues at coordinate 78,959,588 of NC_134038.1, read as the reverse complement.
AAGGGAATGCCTAAAACTTAATCTTGACTGTTGATGCACTTCAGTTATTTTTGAATAAACAATTTTCTTCATTTGTCATGCTTAAGTATCTGTTGGAACGTGTTGTTAGTTTGTCCACACGCTGCTATTATGAAGATAAAAGGCTTAATGTTACCTGTAAGAAACTGGAACAGTAAGAATCATTTAATTGCAGCATAAACATCTTTGCAAATCTTTTGTTTATAAATTTATGTATATTTTTGTAAAGCTAGACATTGTATAAATAAAGTATTATTTTGGAATATTCTTAGACATTGCAATATCATCAGATATTTTTTTGTAATAGGAAAGCTCTCTATAAAGGAATAAAGTGTAATGAGGACTCCTTGTTTGCACACTTCTGCAAAAGTTCCTTTGGGCCAAAATATGTGTGTGCCCTGCTTTCTACAGTGTATACTTGGAAAATAGTTTTGAAACACAAGATAACCCTTCTTTAAAAAATAAACAAAACTAGACAGCCACTTGCAATATGAGTTCTCACAAAAGAAATGCCGAACAGAAATTCATGTATTAAAAGGGTACTGTTTCCATCAGTTTAGTCAAAGTTAATCCCTTGTAAAATGAGGGTTAGAGTGCTACTAGATCGTATCAGACAGGATGTGTATCTAAACGTGAGCTAGGACTATGCAGTGAGACATCGTTGCCCATTGTGGGTGCATCAAAGTTGTCATCCCACATGTCATGGTTCTGTGCTCTGTACTTTATAGGAAAATCCTGTTGTTTGAGTAAGCAAGTTTCATATGATAGTGTCTGTAGCAAACCAGTATTTGATGTGTCTCAGCAATTTCCTTTGTGTAGCAGAATAAAGAAGAATAAAATGAGTGAAAGCCTTTTAAGCTCTTGCTGGAGAAACCTAAGAGTCAAATTGTTCAAAGCTGACTGTTGGAACAATGTGTGCATAGCGATTATGGATTAGGGAAGAAGCACGCATTGGGCTGTGATTGTAGGACAAATATTTTATAACTCTTACTACAGCGATAGTAGGTTCACAGACATAGAACGCCTGACTCTGCATGGTTTTGTTTTGTGAGTTTTGCTTTGTTATTGCTCACCTCAAGTAATAGTAGAATAATCCGTAAAGCATTGGTCAAGATGAAAGCTGGATTTCCTGAAAAGTGTCTTATATTCCTTAAAATATAAAAGCAGAAATCTAAATACTAGTGTTTAAATGAATAGATTTGTTTCCAAAAATGTTTTTTAAAAAGGTGATATCTAGCCAACGTTAAGATTAATAGTGGGGCTTTGACATCATATACAGGATGGCTCTAACAAGTGACTATTTTTCACCATTTTTTTTCCAAATTCTTTGAAAAGAGAGCTTCTGAATTCAAATGCTTGTTTGTGTCTACCTACATGACAAGTTTGCTGATGTATCTGTAAAGAACGGAAAGCCAATACATGCTGGCTTATAAAAGTGTTTATGCTACAATTGCCATAAACATTTTTACAAGCCAGCATGTATAAGCTTTTCACAAACCTGATAGAACGTGTGCATCTTTTCTTCATCTATAAGATAACCTTCTTTACAAACTCAGATTGTTAAGACATTTACAGGGCACATGCTTGAGTTTGGCTTTTTCATCTGAATCTTCCATCTATGAATCCTGTTCTCAGATTAAAATGCCCAGAAGGTTGAATATGAGCCTATTCCACCTGCTCCTGTAGTTACATAATTCTGAGATTTTTTTCTCATGCTGAATCTGCACATTTTTCAGTTAGAAGTACACATACCTCCAAGTCCATTTTTTAAAGGCACTTTTAGCCCCCTGTGTGTATATATATGTATATACAGACCCATTATTGAGGCATTCAAGGAATTAAAGGCAAGAGTGGATCTATGAATTGTTAGGAAAAGGAGCTACTTTGGAAAATTAATTTTACAGAATGGGATTCTTGCTGGTGTTTACATGTGTCAAAAGTGTCTGAAATACCTGTTACATATGATATTTTGCTTTTATGAGAGTCATTAATGGCTAGATGGTAGGCTAAATAATGAGTTAAGTAAATTGTAATATAGTTTGAATATATGCTTTGTGTTTATCTAGGTTAAACAGAGGGAATCTGACTTAATGATTGAGGGTTTTTACAAATGAATTCATATATATAACCTGAAACACTTTTGTAAATTTTTACCTTAATTATAATAGATAATATAATTTTTTAACAACACTTGATTTTTAAAATTCTGTTTAAAGGAATCAACTATTTACCAAGGTTGTAATCCCATTTTGAAGATAATGATTGATTATTATTTTTATTATAAACTGAGATCGTATTATGTCTTTTCTGATAGGCTTTCATAATCTTAGTTTGTCTTTTTGGCTAAGGTGGTATTTGGCTCAATCTAGAAAGAATGGTGTTTTAACAGAGGCACAAATCACTCAGACTCTCCTTACAGTTCATTTTTGGGGCAGTGCCCTAGGGTTCCCTTTGCTGTGAACAAAATGAAACCATGTAAGAAGTCATCATGTAGAGTCAAATTTTTAACTTATGTTGATATTAAAAACTTTCAGTTATGATCAAGAACTTCAGAGGTAAAGGTAAGGAAGCTAAGCTTTAATCTTTTGATCTTAATTTGTTGAGCTGCCAAATAAATAGAATCCATTAAAAGGCAGCTTAATGCTTTTTCTAAAACTTTCATACACTCCATTTCGATCCATTTATTTTTTTGCGTTTTATGTTACTTACAGTTACTAGTTGTGTAATAGATATCTGATTTGTGGAAGATATGAAAAAAACTTCACAAATCTTTTTATTTTTGGGTGAAGCTACCTGTGCAGAAAAGGAGATGCAAGAAAAACTTTTTCTGATTTCACACTTGAAGGCATAAGGACGTCCTTAGGTTAGTTCCCTTAACTTGTGACAGTCATAAGTTGGCAATATCGAGATGCAAAGCTGACTGAGATTTAACATTCTATTTGAGTCCCTAAGCGGGGAAAAAATCCAAACCAAACAAATTCATAAATCCCCTCCATTGGGTTCTCCTGTGCCTGGTATCTACTTAAGGGTGAGGGGAATAGAGAGCACTCCTCCTTATTACAGATGGTTTTTTTCCCTTCTTTATGTGAAGGGAGCATTAGCCACCAAAGCGTTATTTCTGCTTGGGCCCTTCATGTTTGTGTCTGGGACGTGTGAATGAAAAATGCATAAGCAGAGCGGATAAGTTAGTGTTAACGTTGGATGCTGTTCCAAGTTCCTTGAAAGCTTAGAAGCTGAGGGAGCAACTAGTGCTCATAAAACTTATCCAAAGAAGACTGAGATGAGCAAGTTGCAGAGTGACTGAAAGGTGATAGAGCAGGTGCAAACTACTTCTTGGGTACTATGGATGAGCAAAACCTGAGGAGGTATTTGAACTGGTACCTTTTCTACATGGCGGTGCTGAGAACAGAGTTTAAAAGAAAAAAAGACAAAGCGCAGTACATATATGTAACACAATGCCACTTCTACGCAATACCTCTTTCTCTTTTTGATCCCTTTCTGATGGCAGACTGTTGCATTTTATTATACAGCAAGTCCACAAAAAAATAAATTAAATAATTAAGAATTTAAAGAAGAGTTAAGAAGTATTTGTGAAACCAGAGCTAGTCCTTTGTGGCGGGTAGAGATGAACTTGGCTCCTTCAAATTCATTCCAGTTCTTTTTCTGTGATACCATTAGTAATTTCATTATGCTGTTTTCTGCTCACAAAACAGTAGTTTCTGACCAAACTTATAAGTTAATTGAAGCCAAAAAACGATGAATTTGGCTAGAAGTGAGTAATTGCGTGTATGGCTAACCTTTACTCAAATGACCTATTTTACATGCAACTGAAAGGGGCTTCCTCAAGCTAGATAAACTGTGTTAGATCACACAAATCCCGATCTTCACTCTATAGTGTATTTGTGAGGAAATTAATTACCAGAAGACAGTGCTTAATTTCTGTTGGAAAAAAATGTTGCTACTGAAACAACTGGTGTTCATAGATTCAGCTACATGTTAATGAAGAAGATGGCTACTATTCTGAAACTGTCTTTGGCTGCATTTGGCTAAGTACTGATTCACTCTTTATTCTGAATATTCTTTCCATGCATGGGATTTTTCATTTGCATAGGTGTAGTTACATATATTATCTATTTGAGGGTTTTTTGGGTGTGGTGTTCTGAGTTCATATGCAGACCCCCTTTGCAAAACTATGTAGAGGGCATATGAAGCGACCAATTGGATATATGACTCCTCTTCTGCTCATCTTTGCTTGTTATTTATTTACACTTGGCTTTTACATAATTGGAGGGTTTTAGTTTCTAGAATCTGTAATTGCTTACCTTTCAGTGGAGCTGAAATTTGTCATGTAAATTCAGAAAGAGTCTAAGTGAAGCAAAAGAGTATTGGCAAATTGGCAGGGCTTTGCTGCTGTTTTGGCTTATCAGTATGTGTTAGTCTTTTGGGAGATGGAGAAAAAGAGAAGAAAAAGCCAGGCAGAGACGTTGTCATTTTTCACTTATTTTCAGTATCTGTCATTGTTTTGTGCCAGTACTGAAATACAAGTGCAAGTGCATATCTGGACAAATGAGTCTGAACACATCCATTTAGCTAGAAGAGCTTAGCTTTTTTATTTCTATCTTTTCTTTCTTACCTCTGTTTGTTTGGCTGCATTTCTTGTCTGTTTACAATAATTTTCTGTTCCGGTTTCACAGTAAAGAAGAAAAATAGGTACTAAAATTTTTCACTTCCACTGGAGAAAAGCTCCTCTTTTCTTTAGATATTAAACATCTGTGTTTTGTTCCTAAGATAAAGCAGCAGCCTGGATCACCTAAGTATATAATATGAGTGCATTTGTTCTCATGAGAAATAGAGGTGATATCAAAAGCTATGTATGTACATTTTAAGCAGATATGAAACAGATGATGTGGCTTTTTTAATGGTATAATTCAGCCCTTTCTGATAATTTTTCCTGGTATGTATAGTGGTTGACCAGACCTGCATTATTTGCACTAAAAGTAATTGTGGAAATGTCTTCTCCTAAGAAGGTGACACTCATGTTTACATTTTCACAAACATGAGTCTACCAATACATATGCACAAATAGCTTCTGTTTGAAAAGAAATGGGGCTGCTGCTTTCCAAATACTGGGACTGTATAGGACCATGGCATACTTCAGCGAATTCTGGACTAAAGCAGTATTCTGTGACAACAAGGCCATACTTGTGGGGAGGGAGACAGGCACTCCTTTGAGAATCAGCCTCCTTCTGTGTAGCCTCTACACTGAAAAAGTGCCAGAATGTTAGCAGACTGTGCAGAAAATGAAAGCAGAAAATACTAATATGTAGACTGAAAGCAGATTGTCTTAATTCTTGTATTGTCTTGCCCAGGTGGAGTGTCTGCTACAAGCAGTTGCTGATGTAGAGTTTCAGCTGTTTAGCACTGAGATGCTGCAGTGCTGAGCAATTTAGAAAAGAGATGAAATATTCAGTATGTTTTGGAAGATATTATATCTGTATTACAGTATCTGCAAACATGATTATCGATTTTTGCTTACAGACACTGATATGGAACTTCATTATCTGTTCTGGCCTGTAACTACTAATTTGAATTCAACCACAGTTTGTATGCCATGCATATTCAGAGAGTAGGCTTAAAGATGCATCTTCTCAGTCAGAGAGAGGATTATGTTTTCCAGTACTGCAGAGATCCGTTCAACAGTTCTGCTAAACTAATGGACATAGATGCTTTTGGGTAATTCTGTGGGAGGCATAGATGCTATTGGGTAATTCTTTGGGTAATTCTATAGGAGGAGAGTTCAGCTTACACCTGTATGTTAGCAGTCATCAGTACATAGCATAAGGACACTGTGTGGTATGTAGCATACCCTGCCGTTGCTTGTTGACCCATGAAATTAAAAAAACTCAACATTTAAACTGAGAATAAGAGAAAATGGTGGAGCAACCTCGTGCCCCCTTGCCACTAGGCAGAAAAAATTCTGATACACATCTCAACACTGAGCTCTAAGGAGCCTTTGACACAGTGCTGTTAAAGGTTGCACCCAGCTGCTGAACTATGGGAAGAACGGGCTGTTTTCATAAGGCAAAAAGTTCTGCTCCCTTCATCCCTAGGGAAGAGATCAAAAAATTTTCAAAGTCAAGAGACTAGTTTTTTGCTACTGCAATTAAGGAAAAGCAGGATTCTGAAATGTTCAAGGAAACAAAGCAGCCATACTGAGGGTGAGAAGCATGGACAGTTGTTGCTATAACCTAAAGAAAAGGAAAGATCTGCAACAAGAATGCTGATAGGCAAGGAGCCCATGCAGGGGTGCATAGGAGGGAGGTTCCTGCTCTCCTAAATGGTTCAGGCCACAAAGGGCCAATCTGTGCCACTTCCAGCGTGTTACTTGCCCAGTCAATACTACTAAGTCCAGTGTAAGATGTGGGTTGTTGCTGCTAAATGTTTGAGAGGGATGTTGCTTAGTCATAGCATAGGAAGCTAGCCCTGGTCTGCATTGAGAACAGAAGACTAAAGTTCATTTTCAGATTTATTCTGATAGGCTTATCCAAACTTTTGCCTTCATTTTGCCTATCCTTATTTTTCTTCTGCCTTTTCTCTCCCCTGCTTTTACTAGATGTTCTCTTCTCTTTTGGCATGTGTTGTTTTACCCATCCCAGCTGGTACCACAATATGATGCTTCTGTTGTCAAGTCTGGGAGCGATAAATCATGTAAAAATATGGAAATCAATTTATTTATTAAAATTGAAAACTAGATGTGCTTTGAAATATCTGTTATTAGACATATATATATAAGATTTCTATATAAAATTTTTGGTTCAGCTGTTACTTTGGATTTATTTGAAAACAGGCAAACTGGAAACATGATTTGTTTAATGTACTGACATCATAAACAGCTACGTTATTTCTCCTAATTGCTTTATGGGTAAGATTATGGCCTTTAGAGAGCAATTCAATATAATGAGCATTTGGAAATTACACTTATTCTGTGGGGTCTAGACCTGCCTGCCCCATTGCAGTAGTTTTAGACATCTGCCCTCAGAATGGAACTTGAAGTCTGAGGTTAGGTGCTTAGGCTCTCTGTCCAGTGCATGGACCTAGCTATACACCTAAGCACAGGATTCACTGACATCTTCATTCTGAGCTATCTAATCCCACTGAGAAGGAATGTTGAGAGCACAGGGAAGCATAAATGCCACCCCTTTATTTTAGTTAGGCATTTGTATAGAATTTGACAATCGGGATTTTTTTTCGACATCACCCATATGCAGCAGGGTTCTGTTGTGAGTAACTTACATCTAAAACGTATGTCAAGCTCTTTCTGTCATGGTTTGTAAACTGAAATGGCAGCATGAAGTTGAAGACCGTGTGAGCACTATTGTTCATTCTTAAGCAAGGCTCCATTGCTGACTGAATGTAGGCTGGTCTGTTACAGAATTAGCCGTGTTATAGGTTTATTTGCTATATGTTTGGGGTTTTTTCCTTTTTTATTTTTATATTTCTCTTCTGATTTTAATACTAGCTTTTCTAGTCAGTACTTCTGGATTTCATGTGTTTGCTGTAGGGCCTGGAAAACTGTTTATTTTCTTCCCCAAATCTGTAAAATAATTATATGATGTGATGGTGGTTGGTATACTGATTTTCCACACAAATGAACAAAATACCAAACTAAAAAGAACAGATCATTACAGTTATGAGCAATTAGAACCTGTAGGGTCTGTACTTGGGCCTGTTCGTATATCTTGAGATATTTATCGCAGTTTAGCTTGATGTAAGTAATGACAACGGTATGGTTCAAAGAAAACAAATTAATACAAAAGGAGTTTGGTTAGAGGTTGATATTTATACCTGCAGTTGTTTGTATGTTCAGTTTTGAATATTACTTCTTTGATGAAAACCTGTTAGTCTTTTTCCCAGGGTATAGCTACCATTGTAGTAATAAGCAGTAGTCAGCCCCCAAACTGTTTGTGTTTTGGCTTAGGTTTTAAATTGACTGATTCGGTTAGGTTTATTAAAACACAAATGAAAAACCTGAGAAAATCTCAGAATTCTATATTTATGTGGGTACCCAGGATAAAGCAACATTATGGAAATCAGTTTGAGGAATAATCAGTAACTGGGACAGAAACAAAACAATTTTCTGTTAATTATTAGTTAAATAATAGCTTCGTTGTGGCAATGACCATTTTTATGTGGTATGAGATGCAGATCCTTAATGCTTTAGTCTCTAAATGAAACCTAAGGTGTGTATGATTTTTCAGAATTTCAAAATCACTTTGGCGATAAATGGATTTGCTAGTAAATATTGGGAAATTCGCTAGTTCTCACTGGGAAAAAAATAATTTCCACTTTTCCATTGTTTTGGAAAAAAACCCCAAATTTATGCTGGGGGTTTTTTTGGCTTTCAGAGCTTTTAAATTGAGCATTTTGAATTAAATGCTGTGTCTGTTATGTGCACTTCGCATTGGTTTCTGTTAATTACATTTAAATATGAATGAGAGGATGCATTCGTTCTGAAGGCACATTGAGTGGGATATGCAGTAGCTGCCCATTATTTGTATGTGCCATCGCTTTTAAGATATCTGTTGGTGGCAATCCTGCTTATAAGAGCTTTAGCCTCAGGCCTGTAAGATCTGAGACTTTGCCTAGATATTTTGACAGTTCTGAGCAATGATTCTGTGCCGCCTCACACTCGTCTTGGGGAGCTGAAATGATAAAAGGTCAAACTGTTCCTGTTTTTTCCCTGCCCTGTTACTATGAGATGAGAACAAGATCTAGTGAGAGGAGAGACTTTGTGGGAAGTGGAACTGTGGGAGATCATCTGCATGAGTATTCAGACTTATGCACACATTTTAATTTCCATTGATGAGATGAAAGCTTCCCCAGTGAGACTTTCTGACTTGTAGATGCATGGTTATTTTTGTTACTCCAGTAGAATTTGGCATACTGTTTTGTCTGAACACCTGGGAAATTAACAAAAAAGAGAAAAAAAATATCTGAATTAAGTTTTATACTGTCCAACATACATCAAACCTTTTGCAATGGCATTTTTTCTTACTTTAATTAGACTAGGATTTATTAATGAAGCTCATATAATATGTCAGGACAGGTCTGAAGAAGCAATAATGCTGTAAATTCATAGGAGATCAAAAATATGTCATCGTATATTTATGAACACTGCTCTAGGCATGATTCCACAGTCTTTTCTCACATGGCTGTCAGTAGTGTTACTTGTAGAATATTGTGCTACTCAGCATGAGAAAATAAAGCTGAATGAGTTGTACTCAACAAAATCCTGCATATGCATTGACAAATAAAAGCTGAGTGGAGAATTTCATGCTAATGTTTATGTAAACAAATCTTCCATAAGCTGACTTCTTTTTTTTTTTTTTTAACATAATATGGTCCATACTGATGAACAGGAAGTGGAGCAAAGGCATCAGGAGACCTGCATGGATGCACAAGGAGCTCCCAATTAAAGTCAAACATAAAAAGGAAGCGTGCAAGTGGTGGAAGCAGGGACAGATGACCCAGGAGGAATATAGAGACACTGTCCAAGCAAGCTGGGGTGGGAGGAGAACATCCAAGGCACATGTTTAAGTTGAATCTGGTGAGGAATGGGAGGAGCAATATAACATTATTTTAAGGGAAATTAATCGGATAAGAAGCAGCTGCTGTCATGTTGCTCTTTAAGTTATATTTAGATTATACACTCTTTTAATTCTCCAGCTATCCAGTAAAGGAGGCTGAGAAGGGAAGTTAAATGTTGGGAACCGATGCATGAAAAATCATGTCCAAATAACCTACAGAAGCAAGCTTGCTGTGTAAAGCAAGAATATTATTTCACTAAAATTTGTAGTTTCATTGATTTTTCTGCTCTACACCCAGCTATGACACACAAAAGGAAGAACTACTTTCAGTTTTATTTGGAGAGAAAAAAAAAAAGTCAAGTCATTCTTATTTTAATAAAATTATACATAAAACTTATGAAACTATTCATTGTACAATTTCACTTTAATGTAGGTGCACATTAACATAAGGAAATAAGGAATGATAAATCTACCCAGGCAAATGTTGAACAAATATTTGTGTTGTCATCACTAAATTTGCCCAAACTTCATTAATGTGATCAAATAACAGGTAGCATGATGAAAAGCTGGTTTATAGAAGGTACCTTCTTACTGGGACTTGCAAGATGCAGAGAAATATCACTGTATCGGATGAACAGAGGAAAATAATTAATTACTGTGAATTAATCCAATCAGACTGTAAATGCATTTTAGAGCTGATGCAATGTGCAAAACTCATGGGCATCACAGTGCTATGGAAGACTTGTCTCTGCTAATCACCTTTGTGTATCGGGAAAGAAAATGCATCTTTTAGCCTGAGAATGCAGTCATGCTAAGGCACATGCACCTTGCAGATGGAGTCGTGGAGATCACAGAAGGGAAAGTTCATTGTTTACTGCAAGAAACATGTGAAAATGTGTTATTTGTTTTTATCTGTGAAGAAGTAATATTTGCTAGACTTTTCCAGAACAGCAGGTATATGTGCAGTGCAGAACATAACAGAAAGGATCTTGGAGTCCCTGCTGGGAGAACCAGCCATGCATAAACTCCCTGCTGCTTCTAAATAGCCAGCTGAAGGAAAAGCACCAGAAAGCTGGAGGTAACTTTTTCCAAAAAAATGCACAGATTGAATCTGGTTTATGTAGCAAATCAGAGTCAAATAGATGAAAGAGCTTTAGTCAGCATAACCCAGAAATGGAGTTCTGGAAGATAAAATCTGGGGAGAAAAGAGGATTAAAACCAGTAGTTTCTTCAAGAACATCTGGTCTGGCTAAAGACGTTGCACGAAAAGCAGCCCTGTAAATATGGCCACAAAATGGTCACAAAACTAGAGTATCTCTGCAAGCCAGCCAACAGGAAAAAATGTGAGAGACAAAACCTACTCCATCGCCATGGCAGAGGAGATTGGTAGAGTGCCGGAGCAGGTTGGAGGCAGTGTAAGCGTACGATGAGCAGACTGAAGGAGAAAGGCTAACGCTGTGTTTACCAGGCTGATATGCATAATATTCAGCCAAAATTCTTAGGGAACAGGTGGTTGAGACTCTCCAGATGCACATCTCTACAAAAATCTGCAAATGGCTGTGCAGATCCTGGGTGTAGTCATTCAAGTTTTCTGGCTGAAACATAGTCTGCTGGGAGCTGAGCAAATCCCAGTGACTGTCTGAAGTTATTTGCAGCTCCTAAATCTGAAGTCAGGGCAGCATGTTGTACCTTGCACCTGGGATCACACAGCCCAACACATGCACTCTGCTACCTGTAGCTGGCCTCTCAAGACTGTTACAGACACTGAAATGGAGTACTTAAATAAAAATACTTTTAGTACCAAAAGTAGGAAAGGAAAAAAAAAACCTAAGAGCATCTGAATTAGGGGATTCCCAAATTGCTCCTCCTGTAGGAAAACTTCTGTGGATTTCCTCATGTATAATGGACTTAATACATCTGATAAGCTTACCTTCTCTTTTGCAGGGTAGGATTTAGTGTATGTGTATCAAGCCCCATTTTTAGAAGTGTTAAATCCATCTAAATTGGAACCCATTTTGGGGGCACAACTCCAAAGCAAAATGTAACTAAAATAAAAAGTGAAGATAAATTAATTAGAAGACTGCACTGTATCAAACAGTCTCGTTCCCAGAAATACACATGATTCTGAGATAAAACAGGATAGAGGTGATCAGTGAAAATATATAATGTACTAGAATACTAGAAGAGCTTAACTACTTTTCTATCTCATTCAGATATAGTTTGTCATGTCCCTGATAAACATTTTTGATTGTCTGTGTGAAGTGGGACATCTCAGAGAGGCAAGTGAAAGCTGGAAAGTGGAGTTAATAGCCTAACAGCTAGCATACTGCCATTGAGTGTAAGAGACTGGCTCATGTCTTTATTTGTCATCTGATTCACAGCGTGGATTTGGACCTGTCTCTCTGTAGCTTAGTTGAGTTTCCTAAACAGTAGGATTCAGAAGAGACTTTGTTTTGGTTTTTTTTTTTTTTTTTTTCTTTCATCTTGCAGATATTTAATTCAAGCTCTGAGAAGCTTTTCTAGTAAAGTTGTAGTGAAACTTGGAAAAGGTTTTGACAGCAGTGGTGATGGGTGGATGTTTTTTGGGGGTTTGGGGATGGATTTTGGGTTTTTTTGTGTCAAATCAACACTTTCCACGGGCATTTTGTTATTATGGTTGGAAAAGTCCGGGTCAGATTTAATGTATTTGTGTGGTATAAGATTTTGGCTTTAAGGGAGGGGAAACCTGCAGGTCTTCTCAGATGTGCTTGTGGTGCACTTCTGGGGCCACAGGCCAGTGTGCTGTTAGTACTGGCTAGTGTTTGTTATGCTGATGTTCATGTAACATAGTTGAAGTTTTGAAACTTCAAGTCTCTATATCTATTTTGAATGATTGATAGATGAACAGGTGGGTGGATTTGGGTAATGCTGCTCAGCTGCCCTCACAGTACAGTGTAGACCTTGCTAGAAGTACTGTAGTGGTTGTGCACATGTGGCATACCAGAGGTGCATTAATCTGGTTAGCACGTGGATTGATGGCAGCATTAGTGGTAGAAGCATGGACTTCTACACAGGCTGTGCACCAGACTTCCTAATATCATGGGACTGGAGTAGCAGATGTTTGTGTTAATTGAAGCATGTGGAGATACCCTTTATCTCACCTGTCTGTGGTATAGACATCACTTTAAAATGCCTGCTGAACAGACAGTATAATTACTGTGTGGAAGTTTATAAATACTGTAATTACTGATTCAGATGTTAATGCACTGTTTTGATAACCATGGGAATATTGGTTGAGTCCCTTTTCCTACTAGAATTTGTTTTCCCTTCTGTTTTGTTTTCAGAAGAGGAGAACAAGGCAAATTTTGAGACACAGACTTCAGAGCAGTCAGACCATGTTTGATATGTCACATCAAAAAAAGGAATATCTAAATCTGCTTTTTCTTGTCTTGAAAGTAAATAGACTATTGCAGGTTCCTACAGCAAGTTTTAGAGAAGTGGGTTGACTTTTTTTTTTTTTTATTTGTCATCTCCTTGATTAGCAGAGACCTCTGAGATGTGCCTGAGACCATGAAGAGTGTTTAATTCTTCAGGACAGTGGAAAACAAGTTCCTCACAGGGGGAATGTTTGGTTTCTTATATAAGTTCTGCTGCTGTTGCTGTCGTTGCTAATAGGACAATTGGAGACAAACAACTGTTTGTCTCCTGTGTGTGCATTACGCAGTGCAGCCACTCTGCAAATTCCTTGTAAAAACAAAGCAAGCAGCCTTACAGACTTCATCTAGGATATATTCTTCCCTTCCTGTGCCTTATTCCTAGTACCAAGTCTGTCAGGTTGAACTGCATGGTTGAATCCTACAAATAGCTTATAATGAGCTGACTGACTGGAAATATGATGAATAATCCTGTTGGTAGACAAAGAGAAAGCAGAGCTGAGGTTGCTCTTTCACGGTGGTGTCAACTCTGCAGGACTGTCGGGTGTAAGATGAATGAAAACATATTAGTTTTGGAGAACAGATGGGGATATGAATACACACGAGCAATTGATTTATGAACAGATTAATGCTGGGGGTAAGGTTGCTCCTTTTAATAAGCATAGATAGTTATGTCTTGATACGTTTTAGTATCTACCTAATGAGAAGAGATGAGAAGAAATTTCCATCACTTTTTTTCTAATTTCAATAGGCTTTTAGCATTATTTTACAGGACTTAAGGATCAGTACTTATATGAATGGAAGCTTTTCAGCTCCCAGAAGAGAAGGCATATGACATTGTTCAGCCTGAATGTTTACTGTCTGTACAAATTCTGTGTCTATTGTATTACTTTTTCCAGGTAGAATGTATGGGACCTCTAATGCCATTTCTGGAATGCTTATCACTCTTGTTTGTACCGACCTTTTTGATATCATGGTTGATTTTGATGTAGTCTTATACAAGGATTTCTAACAATATTGCTTTTCTAACTCCACAAGCTTAAAATAATAATAATAATTATTGCTATTACTAAAAAAAGATTACAAATATGCTAGAATCTCTTTTCATTAATTCTCTCCAGAATGATTCTTGGCTTCCACATGTTCTTATAAGACTGAGTTCTTGTCCAGGTCTAGTTTTGCCATTTTAATCTCTGAGACCACAGTCAGGACTTCAAGCAAGCACAGAGGACATTTGTTCTGGGCTTAGGAGACAGAGATCCCAGAAATTTAACTCTTAAATAGATGAGGGAAAATGTAATACTGAGAAAAAGCTTATCTACTACTTACTGTACTGGTTGAGGAAGAAGACTCCGTGATAGGACTTATTTCTTGAAGAGACAGTCAGGTTTTTATGAACAGATGTCATAACATTCACCAGAGCAGCAAGCGTATGTTACCTAGAAAAGAGGAAAGGGTTAAAAAAATGTTAAGGAAGAAGAGAGCAGACAGGTTGCATTAAAAGTAGTTGGCCAGAAACTACTATGAAAGAACTACATCAAATGTGAGCAGAACTATAACATTTTACTGACTTAGTTATGATACACACAAGTAATGAAAATAAAATTTTGGTCTGTTTACAGAGCTTTCCAACACTGAAAAATCCTTCTTGGTGTTATTTAACAGGAAGTAGAGTTGTGTCCTTAGTATTTGTGTAGAGCAAGGTGCAAGCACGATGAAGATGGAGAAGAGTCCTACTTAGAGTAATGATTGTACTGATGAGGTAATAATGTCAGAAGTTCATACACTATGGAAAAATGTGTCTTACTGTAAACTCCTTATATGCCTGTACCTCCTGTGAGAGGTGAGGCAGTTCCTGACTGTGAAACTATAGCATGCATAAGTGACAGGCACCCCAAGCAGAATGTGGAACAGTAGATGCCAGAACCTGCATTAGATTTGTGAAACTTTGCCTGCTTTCTGCTTGTAAGGGAGACAGAGATTTAGAGGGGAAAAGTATAAAACTTGTATGCAATACGTATGCCTGGATTTACATTTGAATTTAGTAATTCGGTAAGCGTAACAATTTAAAAAGAAAACAAACCACAAGCTTGACATTTAAAACCTGGTTTTACAAAAAAGCCACATTAAATGATAAAAATTGTAGGGGTTCTCAGCACAGATTTACATGTAAACTTAGCAGCAATCATCATAGGTAATTATTTCTGTAATTCTTCTTTGTATAGTTCAAGACTGATTATTTCCATTCCATATTCAACATTTCTAATGTTAAAGAAAATTCCATTCGAGAAACCCTCTTTCACTGGTTTAAGGATATCCAGTGTCTCCATATACCTGAGCCACATGTTTCACTTCTTACGATACAGTAAGATCCTTCCATTTTTTTGACAGTGTGGACAAGTTGAAATCATTGGTGAGAAGGAGACTTCAAAGTCAGAGCACTAAGTCCAAATCTTAACAGGAATTATGAGTATTGTGTTCTGTAGCGTATACCAATATCATCAAACTTTCCATAGATATACATATATTTGTATGATATTGTGTTTGCTATATGTCTGTCCCTCTCACTTGCTCAACTTTCCATGTGTGGAGGACAGCTGTAGGGGGGCACTCATTATTGTTTCAAGGTTGCTTATGAAATCCTTCTGCTCAGGTTCTAGACCATTTATTTTATGGAATGATGTCAGACAAGTACACCAAGTTGCATTATCAGCTGCACTGCTTGTAACAAGGTCTTTACAATACAGTGTTTAGACAGCTTGGTTCCAAGTTTAAATTCTGAAGGTTTGAATCACAAAATGTTATGTCTCATATACCTTTTAAAATTCAATAAATGGGGAATTTATGGCTCTGTAAATGTTAATTAAAGTCTAGAGACAAATTTTCTGTTCTCCTATTTGAAAACTATAATATTCTGACAGCGTAGATGGTAAAGATTAGAGGAATGGTGATGATAACTCATCTGATGATACTCAACAGCTGGATAGTCTTGTAGGAGCTTGCCACATGCCACTGCCTTCGTTTCTTTCCACCTTTCATTAAAATAATTTGTAACATATGAAAGGTTAACTTGAGGACATAAAAGTGTACTGATCTATCACAAACTTCAGTCTTTCATGATATACTGAAGATTTTAGCATGTAATCCTGACATGGGCAAAGTTCACATTTATGGCAAAAGAGGCTTTACGTTTGCCACATGAAGAAATCTGGCTACTTTGCTGCCAGAGGGACATATAAAGAACAGCTTTCCATTGGCTGTCTTTGTCTTACCATTTGGCATTTTCAGATTCATTAACAGAATCCTAAATCCATCATTAGACACTGAAGAAATAGCACTCAGAATGCTGAGTACTTAGTTCTCTGTTACATGCAATAGGAATTGTGAGGCATGATGTATTTATTTTAAATCGGTTTAAATACGTAGTCTCCTTGCTCAGGGGTGGATTTGCTGTGGAGACTGGCAGAGAGAAAGGTGGCTTTTCTTTATTGCCATTCCTCTATTCTGCAAGTTGAGGCTGCATCCATCCAAAGAGTATCCTCCTAATTTCGAGTGTCTGAGCCTCATGGTTTCCTCAGGTGTAATAACTTTCTTTAAAGGACTACCAAATATTTTCAGAAGAATAAGTAAATAAAACCGCTTATGGGTGATGAGAATGATGATAGTGTCAGTCTGACAGATCCTCAAGTGGCCAAGCTGCTCAGGTTGACAATGCGATCTGATTTAACTGGGGGTGTCAGCATTCCTACCCATCCTCTCTTGCTCAATTTGTGGCTGAGCATTGCCTTCCTCTCCCACTCAGTGATCTCACTTTCCTGGTAAGGAAAATGTGAATGTTTTTAGGCTAGTTTAGTTGACATAACCAGCTCAGTGTAGTATTGTGCAACTGTGATGGCACAGGGGAGGAGGCAAGAATTTGTGGCCAGGAGCAAGATCAGTTTGGGGTAAAGGGAAGCACTCAAAGGACTCACCGGGATTGCCTGAAGGGGTCATGTAACCACAGCTCTCTCAACCCAGGGCAAAACTGAGAATGGAGAGGGGAACCTACTCTTCAGATCACCAGCTTATTACTAGACATGAACTCATCTTCTTAAAACCAAGCCAAAACAAAAAACCCTCGCCTGTTATGTGTTTTGAATAATCCTTTTTGTCTGTTTCTATTTATTGAGAAGAGGAAGAGGAGAGCGCTGTGATTTATTTGTGGGTAATAGGTAAAAATGTAGTGCTTGTGGATGTACATGCTGCTAAAGAAAACCAGCTAATCAAAAACCTCTTAAGAACACACTCTTTTAAAATGACATTTAAAAGGAAAAAAAAAAATCTGAATTTTTGAACTGCAACTAGTAGGGATGGTTGCATCAGCTTGGAAAGTAGTAGTATGGCAGAACTCTCCTGCCATTCAGCTGCTTTTTTCAAGTGCTGCTTCTACAGATTACAGCACAGCCTGAAAAGGCCAAAGGCTTGGACAGTTTAGAGCTTGAGGGAGAATAAATGGCATTGTTTTTTCTCTACTTATAAGATTCTAAGCCCCTACTATCGCTTTCCTCTTATACCATTATCTCCTTGAAGGCATTTTGCCTCTGCTGTTTTGTATAATCCATGTCTCTGGATGCAGCTGGACTGAAAAATCATACTGAAAAAAATATTTTCCTTTCAAACAGAGTTACTTTGGTTGAAAATCTATTCTGCTGGTTTATAAATCTCTGCTTTTTCCTTATCTTCCTTCAAACTGAAGTTGGTAAACTACCCTTGGAAGTTTCAGAATTTAATTACTTTGATGTATCTTGCTCTCCCAAGAATGTAAAAGAGGAATAAGAAAATTAAAAAAAAAAAAAAGAAAGAAAAACTGACTCCACACAAAGCCCATAGGTACAGTAGAAGAAGAACCTCTTTTAGTAAGTTGATGATGTTGGGAAGTTTTGCAATGAGGTGCTGATATCGACACAGGGCTGTAATGTGACTGTCCCAGATCTCACTCTTAAACTAAGTACTGTTTTCTGTACCATGGAGGGAACTTCACATCACATGAGTTGTATGCTGTGGAGTTGCATGAACTTGGAGGTTCTTAAAATACCACATGCCCAGTATGCTAATGAAAAATATATTGATAGTAAGGGGGTTTATAAATACACAACTGAGGAACAATGACTCAAATCATAATTAAAGAAAAATGAATAAGGAAAGTCACTGTATGCAGACAGTACACTTATTTTCAAAACAGGTATGTAATTTCCACCCACTTCTGCATTTTTGAGATTGATTCCCATCTGCTCCCCCACACTGCAATGTTTAAATAGTATCTCTCAGGCTGTTCAAATTGTATTTTCATACACTAACTGTAAAGTAAGGTGCTGCCTTTGTTTGAATTTACACTATGCCTTAATATTTTATGTTGAATGGCTAGCACAGAGGCTGGATAGACACCTAGAAAAACAGTATTATGATTAAAAAAACGGTTGCAGCTGGTTCTTGGCAAGCTCCTCTGCCATTTTTATTGGCAGAACTTGAAGCTACGTGGGTCCTTGTCCTGTGCCTAGGAAGTTGAGTGGAGCTCTGGCACTAACCTCAGTTCAGCCCTACTGCTTTATTTCAAGGACCTGCCTGGCAAACTTCTGTCTGATAATAAACTCAGTCCAGTGTGATACTTGTGAGAAACACTGACTTTCAATATCATAACATCTCAAATGGAAAGCAAATAATAACTTGGCTTAAGCAAGTGTCCTGATGCCAAAAGCCACCACCAAGAAAAACTAAACAAAAAATTCAAAATCAGAATGCCATGTTACATAGTTTGTGACTAAACTAAATTTGAATAACTTGCTTGTACTTCAAAATTGCGACTGTTTCTTGAGCACCTCCGCTGGAAGACTAGAACAATTGCAGTAAAAACCAGTTGTCCTGTGAGACTTGGACAGAGCATTTCAATAATGCATTACTGTATCAGTTGTGCAGAGCTACTGATGAGCAGAGTAAGAAAGATCAGCTTTTTTATTTACGGTTATGCCTGTTCATGTGAGAAAAACTCACCAAGCGTAGTTTTTCCAACTGAGATACTTAAAAGCAGAGCTGAAGCCATGTGCTGTTTTCTTTAATACTTACTTCAGCAAGTAGTCATTTATCCAATTTCAAGTCGTTTTAATTGTCTCATTTTACACTCACATTATTAGCAATGCCACATAATGTGATTTGGATAATGTTGTTAGAGGAAGAAAATGGGAAAGACCTATTTATGTTATAAAACCAGTAAGCTTGTTCCAACCAGTGTTATAACTACAGGACAAAATTGTGCTTTATATCTCTTTCAGTCTCCTTCAGAGTCTCTCTCCCTGTGGCTTTCCCTCAATGACCATAGAATTTCTTACAGGAATCACAGTGACCAACCACTCATGGGACAAAGAGAAATCCCACCTGTGTTTGGCATTATGTAAACCTTTATCTCAAATGGAAGACTAACAAGATGACTAAATCTATTCAGAAACAGCATCTCCAAAATAAAATGCTTGTTAAACCCTATTAATAAACATAGAATGCAGAGTTAAGGCTAAAAACAGATCTTGGATTTACTTTTTGATGATGTTTTGATGTTCAAAATATACCTTAGACCAAAATAGTTTCCTTTTTTATTTGGTGGGTGCTTTGAAAGGTGGGATGTTTTCTCATTATTCCTTGTGAGAAATTCAAAGCTCTGACTTTGCCATCTGTGTCACAAATAAAGTCCCTGCTGCAGGCAGAATGGTGCTTCTGCCTGGCAGGTCCATAGCTAGTTCCATAAGACAGTGAACCTATTTATAATATGGAATGAAGACAAGGCACAGCAAAGGCTTAAACGGAAACAACACAGTGATGTGATTCCTGGACTGGTGCTGTTAAGTGGAAGCAGGTGACTAGCACTTCAATGCAATCGATGCAGTGCCAAGGTACTCGAGCACCAGAAAGTAAATACCAAAACCTAAAGCCTCTGATTTGAAATAGCTGCTTTTTTTTTTTTTTTTTTTTTCTCTTTTCTTTTTGAAAGTTAATATACCTGGATTTTTACTTCAGAACGGCTAAAAATATTATGGCAATTAGGAATAGAAGTGCATGGAAGATCAAGGAGCTCCTAACTGAACTCAGAAGACACCTCTACAAAAGGTGAAAGAAGGACCTAGGAGGAGTGTAGAGTATCTGTCTGATCTTGCAACGTTGGGCTTAGGAAAGCCTTAAGTTGAACGTGGGAAGGGGCAGCAAAGGATTCTACAAGTATTTCAGTAGCAAATGGAGACTGGAGCAAATGTGGATCTGCTGCTGAATGGGCATGGGGAACTGGTGAGAAATTACATGGAAAAGGCCAAGGTACTCATTGCCACATTTACCTCAAGTTTTGAGAGTAAGACCAGCCTTCAGGAATCCCTGGGCCACAAGACCCATGGCACAGTCTTACCTCTTCTTTCAGTGCTGTCTTTTCTTACTGTCCTTGTGGGGCAGCACCCAAGATATGTCACTCTCAGTCTTTTTCCCTCCCCCTGTTGCAATCATCAGCCTGCTCCAACCAGATCTAAATGTCAGCAGTGGATGTGTGTTACATTTCCCTGACTTCTCCTAGCAGGAGTGGCAAACTGAAAAAGGCCAGTTCAAATAGCAAGAATGTGTTTATTGCACAGGCGCCGGCATGGACACAGTGTAGCCAGGCAACAAGAAAACAGGACTTTCATTTATCAAACAAGATGCATCTCTAGATGTTCTTCCCTCTGATTGGAATCAGGGAAAGCAATTTTAAAAAAAGGAAATGTGCAGAATATGCAAAATTTTGCGCAAGGAAAACATCTGTAGCATGAACAAATCAGAAATAGGGAGTGCATACGTAGAAAGATTCAGATTCAGGTAACTTGATTATGAGCTCTAACTCGTAACCTGCCTGGAACAGAACAGATTGTAAGTCTCTGCAAAAGTGCTTTCAGTGTAAAATAAAACAGCATGCAAGAAAAGAGGAGACAGTGTGTACTGCTTGAGCCTGGATGTTCTAATAAAAACAGAATGCGTTTTGGTTGTAGTCAAGACCTAACACAGGTTTTAGATTCTTGATTTTATTCTCTTAATTTAAAAAAAAAAAAAAAAAAAAAGACAGTCCATTTGTGATAAGCATCTCATTATTTCCCTTGCTATGAAGAATAAGTGATGTTAATTATAGATGATGTTCAATTTTCTTTTGTGTTTGCCAAAATTGTTTTTAAACTGCATCAAAATATATCATTTGAAGTAAATTAAACTAAGTCTTATTATGGGTGATGTAATTTGGAGTTCTAATTAGAAGCTTATATGCACTCCTGTACTGGGTCACATCATACCTAGTGTATTGTCTTGTCTTCAGCCCACATCAGGTGCCAAGAAAAAGCCTAAACATGTGATGGTATTTCCTCAGAAAACTTTCCCAGCTATTTGAAACCCAGGAGCTTCCTGAGATGAAGGATGAAGGTAGTGTTTTGGATGGGTTTTTATCCAGTCAGCTTTTCATCATGTCACAGGGGATTTGCAAAGTGGGGTAACCACAGGAACAGAACCACACCACTCAATGGCAAAAATGTTAGTAATAAACAATTTTCTGTGTTTAATTTGTTTTTGTAGCACAATATAGCACTGTGTAATGAGAGCAGGGCAGACTTAATCAAGAGCTCACTTTCCTGAGTGATATATTCGTGTCAGATTCATCCTATGACATTTAACTCACATCCACTTTTTATATCTTTGTTGTCTTGTGGAAGAGAGTTCTGCAGCTCATTATGTGAATGAAGAACTGGTTTTTATATCATTAAATATTCTTTACTATTTAAAGAACAGTGAATACTATTTTAATTCACTGTTAAAAATGAGTGAACAATATTCCCTGTGCACCTCTCTCGTGATTGTATAAGAATTTTTATCTCTTTCCTCAGATGTCTTTTTTCCTAGGCTGAGGAATCAGTTTATTTAATCCTACCCTGTAGAGAAAACACAAAAAGCTGGAGGTCTTTTGTCCCTTTTCTGTGCATCTTTCCTAGTTCTACTTTCAAATTTGAAATTGGGATCGGATCAGAAATGAGCAAACTAGTCAAAACAAGGGGATAAATGAATTTGTTCCATGGTACAATGATGGTTTCTAGTGTTCAATACTTCTCATAATTTATTTTTTATTCCTTTTTTTGTTATTGTAACTTAAGATCTCATTCTTGAATAGTAATGTGCAGTTCAGAGCTCATCGCTGAGTACAGGAAATTAAGGAATTTCATTATTTAAGATCCTTTTTCCTGATATACAACACTGCATTTATTAAAACTGTGAAGTAAATTCAATATAGGTACCTAAACAGTCAGACTTACAAGGGTTTCCTAGAACTCTATACAGTCAACTCTGCTAGCCTGAATAACTTGGTATAAAGATACCAAGTATCTTTATTATTGTCATTTCACTGTTCATTCTCTTTTCCGCATCACCTAAGGAGGTGTTCAGCATTTATGAATTCTGCTGTAGATTTCTGTGGGTCTCAACTGCTGACCTCTTCTCCTCTGAAATTTGACCATATACCTACCCTACCTACTTTTTAACCCCTTCTTTATCCATGGAAGTGCCTTCTCTTTTATGCTCAGATTGCACAGATTTTTGAAGAGATTATTAAAGGTCCTTTGGTAGGAGAAATTTTCTAGTGCCTGTTGGAAATTCAAACAGAATGTATTATCTGGATATCCTTTAGTCGTACTTTGTCCATATCCATATCTATTTTTCTAGACAGTGCTGTTGCATGAGGTTATTCCATTTCAGATGCAGTACTTGGCCTTTGTTGAACTTTGAGACTCTTGTCATCTTATTTCTCCAGTCTTTTGAGGTGCCTCTGAAAAAAACAGCCCTGCTCTCCAGCATACTGATCTCCCATTTTCTCTGATTTTTCTATAAGTGACAAACCTGCTGAGAGTGCACTCTGTCCCATTGTCTAGGTTGTTAATAAAGACATTTAACAGTATTGGCCCAAATCTTAGTCTTCAACTGACTGATAACTGGTTACCAGATGGATTTTGTGCTATTGAATCCAACCCTTTAAGCCTTGTGATTCAGACAGGTTTTCACTTGTGTTATCATCTATTAACCCAGTCAATGTATCCATAGCTGGGAGACAGTGGCAAAGATGTTGCTAAAGGTAAGGTAAAACAGTGTGCACCGCTCTCATCAAAGAAGGCAATCAGGTTGGTAAGGTGTGATTTGCCCTTGGCAGATATGTGCTGGCTGTTTCCAGTTGCCTTTTTTGTCTTCCATGTTCCTGTACATGGCTTCTAAGATGACTTGGTCCATAACCTGCTTGGGGACTGAGGTGAGGCTGATAGGTCTATAGTTCCTTGGCCTTCTTGAAGATTGGTAGACAAATGTAATTTTTCTAATTGTCAGAAACTTCCCTCAATTTCCATGACCTTGCAAAGTTGGTGGTAAATGGCCTTGCAGTGATTTTGGCCAATTCCTTCTGTATGCTTAGATGTTTCTGATCTGGTCCCATGGACTTGTTTACATTCAGTTAGTTTAGATGCCCCCTAACTCTGATCTTCCTCTTCATTTATTAATGTTTCACTTCCACAGACTCTGCTAGTAGGCTCAGCAACATGGCAGACCTGTGGGCAGGTCTTATCGGTGGAAACTGAGGCAAAGAATGCACTGAGTACCTCAGAATGGGGTGCGGTTTTTTTTTGTCTTTCTGCTGCTGTTCACTTTCCACCTTGGTTTCAACTCTGGCTGAGCTTTGTCTTTCCTAACTCTGTTCCTGTGTATTCAGACAATGTCCCTAGATTCTTTGTGGAGAGCTCATACCTTCTTCCACCCTCTGTATTTTTTTTTTTTGTGTGTGTGTGTGTTTCATCTCATCAGGATTTCCTTGTTCAGGTGTGCTGTCCTGCTGTGCCTATTTATATATCTAAATGTTGGAATGGGCCATGCTTATGATGTGAGAAGTTGTTCTGAGGATCAGCCACCTATCCTGAGGCCCTGTGCCTTTCAGGGAAGTCTCCTATGACATCATGCCAAGAAGATCCCTAAACAAGCTGAAATCTGCTATTCTGAAGTCCGTGACTGTAGTTCTACTATTAGTTTTGCTTAATTTTCTCAAGACTGTCAACCCCACTCTGATCACTACAGCTAGGACAGACCTCAGTTTTCACATGCCTGTTTTGTAATAACAAGTCCAGAGGATCGTCTTCCATGGTTTGGCTGTCACTCACCTTTATCAAAGAATTGTCATCAGTGTATTTCAGAAATCTCCTGGACTGCTTATACCCAGCAGTCAGGGTGGTTGAATCTGCATGCTGGGGATTCCATCTTTGTTCACTATCTATTACTTATTATATAGTTTTTGATAATTTGCTTGGTACAGACATCAGTGCTGTGAGTTTCACGGGTCTTCCTGGAGCCCATTTTAGAAATAGATATTATATGTGCTATCTTCTAGTCCTCAGGTACCAAAGCAGTTGTAAGCTAAAGATATTATACTGATTAATTGTTCAGCACTTTAATCTCTGACTTGTTTTAATATTATTGCATAAATCTGCAAATCTGTTGCTTTTCATTTTATCTGTATTCTGTAACCTCTTTTTATGGCACTGTGGTTTGATACAGAGTTTTTGATGAGCAGTCCTGCCCATTCTGGGATGAGAACTTCCTTGAGCTCTTCCATGATGAACTTGAGCAGGGGGGAAATTTATTTTTTCTGGTGTGGTTTTATCTTCTTAATCACTTCTTTGATCATTTACTGCTTCTGTGAACTGTCAAGCTTCCTGCTTTTAATGTGTTTGAAGAAGGATTTATTAGTAATATTTACAGCTTTTGCAAAATGTTCTTCAAGCTCTTTTTGATCTACATTGTTAGGTTTTTAGATTCAACCTGCCAGAGTTTTGATCTATTGTTTTCCTCACTTTGACACCGCTTTAGTTTCTGAAAGATGCTTTCCTCCTTTTATTAACTATTTCTGCCCTGCTGTTAATCTGTGCCAAGACATAGATTTTTCTTTGGTCCTTTCCCTTGTCTCTCTTTTTTTTTTTTTTTTTATTTTTTTTATTTTTTAATGGATAGTGTTCATTTGTCTTGTGTCTCCAGCTAGGTATCCTTGAATGCTGCCTGCAAAACTTTAACTCTCAACTGCCTCAGTTAGCTACTAAAGATTCTTCATATTGAAGTTCTCTGTTATGAAGCAGACCATGCTGTGTAGTAGATTTGGGTATTCAGTTGCTCCTGCAGTGATGCTGAATCTAAGTACATTGTGGTTGCTTTTACAGTGCTATTCCTGCATGCTACATAGGACAGACAAGAGTTGTTTCTTCACTCTTGGTCCTCATGTTGAGTTGCTTCATGAAAATCTTGATTTGTATCTAAAACTTTACTCTTGCTGCCAGGCTTCAGTGTAATGCATACCCAGACTTTCTGAGGGTAGCTGAAGCCTGCCATTGCTACTACACTTTTTGACCTCCTAACATTACTCTGAGTATGTGTTTGTGGAGGCTACCTGCTGCACTGGAGAGGATGCTCATCTACATACTCCAATCGCTTGTCTTCCTAGCTGGCCACTGGAGAGAGGCTTTCCTTTTTCTCTTTCATGTTCTATCATTTTTTGTTTCCATAAGTAACTTTGAAGATGATATATGACATGAGCTATGGATCCTACTAAATTTGTCTCATCTTTCTTTGTGCACCATCTGATGATCAATTCACCACCATACCGTACTTCTTTTTTGTCAGCTTCTCTGCTCCTGTACATTAGCATAGGGAGAGAGAATCCAACACTGGATCATTTTCCTCTCCTTCTGCTCAGTTACCTGCTACCACATCACCGGGACTTCTCTTGGGCATAGTGTTGTCCTGCAGTGTCCCTGAAGGTCATCTGAAGAGGTGCCTCTATATTTAATTCTTCAACAGTTCGGTGCTTTCACTGTCCTTGTTTAGGAGTTTACAGTGAGTTTTTCCATCTCACTCCAGTTCAGGATTCTTCCCAACTATGGTATGTAATTTTTTCAGAAAAGGCGAGAAGATGCTTGGCCTATCTGCTCACTGGGGCACATAGTCACGTCTGAGAGTGAGACACTCTGTCCTTTCACAGATACAGCATATTTACTCTGTGTAACTTCCAGTAATACTAGCTAGTACCCACCCTCTCTTCATGCATTCCTGCTTTCACTTGCAGTGTTTAGGCTGAGGAGCATGCATGAAACATGTAACAATGGGAAGTGAATTTAAAATTGTGTTGACTTGTGCTAAGATACAAAATAAATTCCCTCTGAGCTCCCTGCGCAGCACAATATGTTGCCTTTTGTGCACAGAAAATAGCCAACCCATTGAAATTTTTGGCTTGTTCAGTTGTTTTAATTTATACAAGTGCATGTTTCAGTTTGTAATTGAATCCAAAGAGATTAGCATTTGTGGAGAACCTACCTCCTAAAATAGACGAAACTTTGATAAGAGATGTTATTGTTGTGGGGACAGTGGGAGGGATTTTGAAAGCATGCATTTTAAGTATGTTCAGGCTCTTACCAAATCAAAATTTTATCTGTGCTCTGCCTTGCATCACATCTGCATTACCCCCCAAGATTCTTGAGATACCAATCTCTCTTCATTAAAAAAAGAACAACAGCTGAGTGATTGAGATTCTTGCTTGGCTTATCACATTTGGAAAACTAGCATTCTTTCAACAGTAAGACATGACAAGCTACATCTGTCCTAGAAAAATAATGTATGTTAGAAAATAAATTTGAGCTACCACAACATCAAGCATGATTTTTGTATGTAATTTAGATTGAGAATAAAAACATACACGCATTACTCTATCCATTTATTGACACGAGTTTGTATTTATTGATGCTATGACTACTATATACTGGAAATTGCTCGTGTGAGCGTTAGGAGGCATTTGGTGGGTTACTGGACTGGTTAGTTAAAATGTGCTAATTTAGTTAGCACGCTCAGTGAGTTAATTCCACTATAGAGGAGCTCACGGATAAATTTGGAAGGAAGGAATTAAATTGATGAGTACAAAAATAATTCCTACTGTCAATAATGCAGTGCAGCAGTTTGTTGGCAGTGGATTTGGGACAGTGTATTAAGAGAAGATGAAGAAAAATAGCAAAACTAAAGCCTTATGTCTTCCTATTCCTGTTTTTGCTTACTGGTATGATAGCTTTTATTTTACATTACTTTTAGTTTAGGTACTTTCATATTCTGTTAATACAGCTGTGCTTTGAGTGTTCTCCTGCTCTAGCAGTTAGTTCCAACTGTAAGGGGGGCAGTGAAGCATATACCCATCTTATTTTGAGGTACCTCTTTTTCCTTGTATAGTTTAGTCATTTGCTTTAATACTGCTATTATTGATGTTACTATTGTTGTTACTACTAGCAGTAGCAGTTTATCTTTTAGGGAATGTATGATGTCCTTGACAAGAGCATTTTTTTTGGTGCAGAAGAATCTATTTTGAACAATTGAATTTTCTTGCCTGTGGACATCAACCATCTCTATGAAGTTGTGAGATGTTATTTAATCATCCCAGAAAAATTAGAAAAAAATTGCAAAATCCAGGTCATGTGCATTCATACTCTTAATTCTGTTCTAATGTTTTGCTATCGTAACAACTTTGTAAAATCAGAAATTTTTTTCTGGTCAAGCACAGAACAGAACTCAAAAAGCTGCCTATTATTTTCACATCAGTTGCTTTGTGTGTGGAAGAAGAAAGAGTCAGATGAGAGTTTTACAAATAGAACAATTGAAAAAGTTTATTTTCCTCAACTCTTATTCTTACAAATAACTTGCTCATATTTTCCTCTCTAGCAGAAGAAAATTTCTGTCTAAATGGTGGAGGTTTCAGAAAGATGTGAAGTACCAAAAATAGTTAGAAGCAGATTATTCTACTAAAGTGTGGTTATCCCTATTAATTAGTCATAAAAATACAATCTGTGTTAATGGGTCTTCAGAATTTTCGGTGTAATCCAGTCTATCATGTGAGAATAGGAACATGTGTATATTTTTGGCAAAATGATTAAAACCCAGACGGTACAAAGGTATACATCAGAATCAACACTTTTAAGAGCTGAAGTGGCAGTGAGAACTTTTTTTGTTGTTTTTTTGTTTGCTTGTTTGTTTTTTTTTCCCCTGAACTGATTTCTGGCAAATGGAGAGCAACAGGAATGAAGATACTCTGAATGGATTTTAGGTGATTTAGGTGATTTGAAGGTGATTTAGGTGATTTGAAGCCTGTAAACTATTACCAAAAGAAGTGCAGAATCAAAGCAAAAAACTGACACACACACACACACACACACATATAATCCCATAATAAAGCTTATATATATTTTATATATACATATATATAATGTATCTCCATAATATATACAACCATGTAATAATTCCATAACTCCAAAACTGTGGCATGACATTCAAGTTTTTGGGTTTTTTTGTTGCCTCTGCTTCTCGGTGAAGTGGCTAGCTCTTGCTTGCATGCAACTCCCATTGAAATCTTTCTGCTACATCTCAGTATAGATTTTATGAGGTTAACTGGAACTGCTTTCTCACAGAGCTGCAACTTTCAAAATAATTTTGGATTTAGAAAAAAAGTGTCAATGTTGAGGAGGAGGAATGAGCAGCAGAGAGGAGCTGTTATGGGCTGACTGCAGCCCCCCATTCCTCATCCCCCTGCACTGCTGGTGGGGAGGAGGTAGAGGAGTCTGGAGTGAAGGGGTAAAGTTGATCCAGTGTGGTGGTGGTTGTAGGGAATTGTTTTGGATCTGTCTTTGTTTCTCACCATCCTACTTTATTTTTAACTGACAAGAAAATGAATTTATGAGAAGGCAGCTGGTTTGGCATCCGGCAGCCAACTGAGCTGCCTATGTCCTAGTATTTTTTTTTAATATACATACACTCTTCTTTCTGTCTCACCTTCCCTCAGCTTTCTTCAGTAACTCACAGATTAGAATTAATTTTAAAAGTATCTGAATTCAAAGCATGGCGATTAACAGAGAATACTGATAGCCTGGATGAACGTTGCCAGAAATTATCTACTGCTGTTTCTAAGAGCATGGCTATGCAAGAATGCATTGTTTTAATCCATTTGAAGTTATGTGAGCATTGTTCTTGAAAGATCTGGCAATGACACAGGACCTATTTTATGTGACTGATGTGAAGTTCCTCTTCCTCTTGAGAAATTGTTTATGTAGATTCTCAGTCACAGTTAATGTGCAAGCCAAAAGGATGTCTCTGTCTGGGTTTTAAAAATGAGGATAACTCAGTTTCCTTTTCCACATAGAGCAAGCAAGATTCACTGATGTGCCTGCTCCTGTTTTGTAGGACAGTTTGTGTATTGTAAAGCTAAAGTGTGGGTATTCATCTCATTTCTTTAACATAGACTCAGATCCTAGTCCTACAGGTGACTTTAGGTAAAACCTTATTCTCTCCTTGAAGATCCCAGGCAGTAGAAGAGTCTCTGTTGCTGGGAAACAGTTGAAATTCAGGGCTGAAGTGTACTTTTGGAAAAGTTATGCAGGAAAGTTTTGTCTGGTTCTGTCTGAGTTCAGATGTTAGGTATCTTCCCTGAACAGGAAATCGCCTTGCTAGCATTGCAGGTTAATCTTAAATATGTGAGTTCCCTTTTCTTTAAATCTTTATCTTTTTAAGTCTTTTTGCTTCCCAGCTCTTTTTAATTTGTAGTCACTGTGTTTTCAGAATGAAAGAAACATGTTTATAAATGCAGACTTTACTATGAGTCTTGGGCACTCTGAGTTTTTATGTGTTCTTTGAATTTGGGTAAAAGAACTGGGTATTTTCAGGAGGCATTAAAAAATTTCAGTAGGCATTTTCCATTGGAAAAAACTCTACTGCAAGGAGACTGACAGATTCAGAATGTCACTATTAAAATCTCACAATATCTTTCAAAAGCACGGCTACTCTTATTTCTGGAACTCTGAGAATTTTGATTTGACTGCTGTTAATACCTAGATCTTCTTAAGTGTGCATCACACAGAGTATTGTGGAGAAATGCTAAGCAAATTTATGCCATTTAATTGTTTTAAAATAAAACATATTCCTCCCGGCACTTAAGACAGGTACAAATCCAGTGTTTTTCCTATGAAGTTATTCTTTATTTTTTAAACCAAGATAAATATTATCCTTTATTTTTTCCCCTCAAGAATACTGAGAATTCTTATTCTTATATCTATTACAATTAAAATAGAAAATTACTGTTGAGTTTTTGAAGCTTTCTAACTTTGCAGCTTTGTACAGGTACACTCAGAATATCCTGATGTGAGTTTCAAACCTGTTTTGGAATTTGAAGGAAGCTAAGACCTGTAAATGAATGGACTTTGGTCTAATTCTCAAGTTCTTCAGTACTTCAGGCATATGCTAAGGGGGTTTCCTGTTATAAGCTGCTCTGCAGAAACTGTCCCATTTCTGTAGTGGATATTGAGAATGTGTACAGTTTCTAGCCTTTCTTCTGTTTTTCTTAGATAAATCTCCCTTTGATTTTGGAGTGTTTTGCTATAGTAAAAGCTCTGGGATTTGGAATACTGACTTCAAAGGACTCTCTTCAGCAGAAAAAAGCACAGGAGAATTTTTAAGAAATAATTCCTAGTAAAAAAAAGTTTTTGTTGCTTTCTATCTATAATGCTAAACTAGTAGCCAATATAAACCACTGTTAAAAAGCTAAGAGCTATAACATACCCATCAGGGGACAAATCGTTAATAAGGTATAATTTGATGGGGGAAAGCTGATGATATCTGCAAAAAGAAATAAGATCCCCATGGCTGCATAGAAGTGCCTTATTAACAGTTGGACTGGGCATCCTATTGAATGAGCTGTATTTATCATGTTTTTATAGCTACCTCCACTGAGCTTTCAGCCTCTGGGAGAAAAATACTGAAGTACAGTATTGTTCTTCCAATGTAGCAATCAAAGGGTTTCTAAACCAAGAATAATGGAAAAGAGGCTACAGAAGGAGGAGGAGGAGAACATCACACAGCTGGTTTAGAAATAAATTTCTTCGATTGGGCTCCCTGTGTGATATTGTTACTAAAATTTCTGCATGTTACTGCACTTTAGGAGATACTTTCTCAACAGTTAAGGGCTCTGAGTCTAAAGATTAAGTAGAGCTTCCTAAAACGTCCTATGTCTGCTGAAATATGAGGTCAGCAGGGAGGGAAATACGAAGGAAAAGGTTGAAGACTAATTGTTAAGATATGATGATGATGATGATGATTGTTTCGGTGACTATTTGCTCTTCTGAGATCCCTTGTCAATGTGGAATGAGGTAAACATCTTTATATGTATCAGGGGTATGTTTTCCCTCTAAGCAGATTGTCTCTTCAAAAAAGGCCAATTATGACTCATTTGGATCTGAATGTTTGTCTTTTAGAAATTGGATAGAAATGATCCACTCATTTCACATGTCTAATAGTAGATTGCCAGATGTCACTGACCACTAATTAATAACGTGAATGATATTTAACACATTACCAGGAGGCAAAAAGTTCCATGGGTCATTGACATTACTATAGACCATTCGTTCGTCAAAAAAAGAGAAAAATGGACTAACATTCAGCTTTTTCATAGCCTCATTGTTATCTCAAATCTTCACAACAAAATTGTGATTTAAAGGTGCATTATGTGCCTCCTTGTTCCCTCTGCTCCTTCCGTTGCAACCGGAGTACATGATGTTCTCTTGAAGACATTTTTGTATTCAGAGCACATACTCTCCTTAGTCCTGATGCTTCTGTTTGTCTTTCTCACCACTGATCTCTGTATAATTTAACAGTGAAGATACACTCCAGTGATTTTCCTGGTAGCTATAGGTTCAAGCTTTCCATCTTTTGCTCTTTGTGTTTGATGAGAATTTTTCTCAGTCTGCTGTTTTGTTTTGGGGTTTTTTTGCCTGTCCCCACAGCTCACAATATTATCTATGTGTAGATGACACCTATTTATGTGCCTCTTTATGTTTTATTCTTCTCCATATTCTTGCTATTTTGTGTCTCAGATCATCTCAGTGTTTGTGAAATTAAATGCAATTATTTTAAAGGAAACATAACCAAAATAGGAATTACTTTTTCTTCTTTCCCCAAGTGAACTGTTAGTTGTGCTGCCATCAACCCTGTTGCCAACTCTGGAAATTTAGTGGTATTTTTCTTATTGTGTTCCATTTTGCCCCATCCACTTTCTAAATGTCTTAGCTATCCATGTATTATCCTTAAATGGAAAGAAGAAAACTTAATCTTGATTTTCCAAAATCACCTTTCTGGTCAATTAGTTTAACTGGAAGGATGTAGAAAATCTCATGTTTGTGTCTCTGTTGTTGAACCATTTGTTTCTTCACTGGCTTTTCACTGAACAAGCTGCATAAATTGGTGGTTCTTACATTTCTTCTGCTGTTAGCATTCTACTTTCTCTGTTATCATCTGTCTAAAATTGTTTTACCTTGATTTGGTCACATTTATAATGGAAATTTATATCACAGAATCATTCAGGTTGGAAAAGACCCTTGGGGTCATCGAGTCCAACCATCAACCCTGCTCCACAAAGTTCTCCCCTACACCATATCCCCCAACATCTCATCTACATGAACCTTAAACACACCCAGGGATGGTGACTCCACCACCTCCCTGGGCAGCCTATTCCCCTTCTGACCACTCCTACTATGAAAAATTTTTCCCTAATGTCTAGTCTGAACCTCCCCTGTTGCAGTTTAAGCCATTCCCTCTTGTTCTGTCACTAATCACCTGTGAGAAGAGACCAGCACCAACCACTCTACAATGTCCTTTCAGGTAGCTGTAGAGGGTGATGAGGTCTCCCTTCAGCCTTCTCTTCCTCAAACTGAACAGTCCCAGCTCCTTCAGTCGCTCCTCATAGGATTTGTTCTCCAGACCCTTCACCAGCTTTGTTTCCCTCCTCTGCACTTGCTCCAGCACCTCGATATCTCTCTTATTGAGGTTCCCAAAACTGGACACAATACTCCAGGTGTGGCCTCACCAGTGCAGAGTACAGGGGGACTGTCACCTCCCTACTTCTGCTGGTCACACTGTTTCTAATACAAGCCAGGATGCCGTTGGCTTTCTTGGCCACCTGGGCACACTGCTGGCTCATGTTCAGCTGCTTGTCAGTTAGAACCCCCAGATCCTTCTCTTCCAGACAGCTCTCCAGCCACACCTCCCCAAGCCTGTAGTGATGCTGGGGGTTGTTGTGGCCCAAGTGCAGGACCTGGCACTTGGTCTTGTTGAAGCTCATCCCATTAATGTTGGCCACTGATCCAATCTATCCAAGCCTCTCTGTAGAGCCTCCCTGTCCTCATGCAGATCGACTCTCCTGCTTAACTTGGTGTCATCTGTGAATTTACTGATGATGCACTCTATGTCCTTATCAAGATCATCAATAAAGATGTTGAACAGAAATGGACCCAACACCGAGCCCTGAGGAACACCACTTGTGACCACCACCAGCTGGATTTATCTTCACTGACCACCACTCTCTGGGACCATCCAGCCAGCCAGTGCTTGACCCAGCAGACCGTTCACTCATCTGGGCCATGAGCAGCCAGTTTTTTATGAGAATCCTATGGGGAACTGTGTTGAATGTTCTTCACAAATCCAGTAGACAATATCCACAGCTTTTCCCTTGTACAATAGTTGGGTCATTTTCTCATAGGAGGAGATCAGTTTTTTCAGGCAGGACCTGCCTTTCATAAACCCGTGCTGACTAGGCCTGACCCCCTGGTTGTCCATTATATGACTTTTAATGGCACTCGAGCTGACCTGCTCCATGACCTTCCCTGTCATTGAGATCAGACTGACCGGTCTGGATCATCCTTTCTGCCTCTCTTATACATGGGTGTCACATTTACCACCCTCCAGTCGAATGGGACCTCCCCAGTTAGCCATGACTTCAGGTAAATCATGAACAGCAGCTTGGCGAGCACATCTGCCAACTCTTTCAGCAC
Organism: Athene noctua; assembly: GCF_965140245.1. Taxonomy (NCBI): domain Eukaryota; kingdom Metazoa; phylum Chordata; class Aves; order Strigiformes; family Strigidae; genus Athene; species Athene noctua. The sequence goes on along the minus strand of NC_134038.1, from coordinate 78,925,628 downwards.
CCTTGGGTGTAACCCATCTGGTCCCACAGACTTTGTGTGCATCCAAGTGGTGTAGTGGGTCTTTGACCACTTCCTCTTTAATTGTGCTGACCTCATTCTGCTTCCCCTCCCCATCTCCCAGCTCATGAGCCTGGGTGTCCAGGGAACAGCCAGTTCCACTGCTAAAGACTGAGGCAAAGCAGGCATTGAGCATCTCAGCCTTTTCCTCATCCTTTGTTGCTATGTTTCCCTCTGCATCAAATAAAGGAGAGAGATTTTCCCTAATCCTCCTTTTGTTGTTAATGAATTTATAGAAACATTTTTTTATTAACAGCTGTAGCCAGGTTGAGCTCTAGCTGTGCTTTGTCTCTCCTAATGTTCTCCCTACACAGCTTCACTACATCTTTATAGTCTTCACAAGAGACCTGTCCCCTCTTCCAAAGCTCATAGATTTTCCTTTTGTTCTTGAGATCCAGCCAAAGGTCCTGGTGAAGGCTGGTCTCCTTCACTGCCTGCTTGTTTTTTGGCACATGGGAACAACTTGCTCCTGTGCCTTTAAGACTTCTCTCTTGAAGTATGTCCAGCCTTCCTGGACTCTCATATCCTTCAAGGCAGCCTCCCAAGGAATTTGTGGCTGAAAGGTAAGGAGGGATGATTTCTGGGCTACTTCTTTAATCTCGCATCCCATGCCAGCATGGCTGTCTTGCTCCATGCTAACTTGCTGTTCAAGACGGCCCACATTCTGATGCCACTTCCTTCTTCCCATTTCCATGTTTCTTAGCAGCAATGAGCAGCTATACAGGAAAAGAAACTTCTGCTTGCCTATGCAAACCAATGTTTTGTGACAAACTGGTGCAAGGGGACTCTTTTTTTCAACTTACTCTGTTATTTACCTAGGGCGTTAAGGAGTATGAAATTACATTGAAATACCTTTCTCTTTCTTGAAATAAAGAGAATCCTGACATTTCTCATCAGCACCTAAAAGTTAAAAACACTATATCTAAAAAAATAAAATTAAATGTTGCTTTCAAAAGGTCTTGGAGCCTACTAAAATCAATCTCAGTTGCCAAAAAGCAGGAAACGCTTTAAAACTCAGTGTGCTAACACAGATGTTAAATCTTAAAGGATTCACATATAATTTATTCAATACATTAAATTTACTATATGTAATATAATTTCAGAATGTGCATTAAAAATACGTTATGAAATCTCATTCCTACCTGCTGAATGGCTGCCAAGTTTGGTAATGCAAGAACATTTTGTTGTTTTACCCCTTCAGCACAATCCTGCATTCAATTTTTAAATATCCATAAAAACCGTAAAAGCCTCAAAACTCCAGATTGGAACTTCAAAAACTTTGAAAGTCACAGTGCAACAGTTTTGGGTTTTTTGAAAAACACTCTAGGAGCAGGTCTAAAACCCCTACTTCCAAACATACTCAAGTTTTGAGTTGTTAACTTCCAGATTTGGAACTTTATTTTCCACTGTAAACCTGACTCTGTTAAATATAAACCAAGTGGATGGTTTGTAACATTTAGAAATCTTTGCAGAAGACAAAGAGGGGACCACACAGGTGGATGGGTAGGTAGCATTTCTGAAAGTTCAGTCTTGGGCAGAATCTTGTGTCACTAGTGGAGTAGCCCAATACTAAACATTTGTGAAAGTCTTAGTAGCTCTAAATTCTTCTCTAACATGCTTACCTTTTTATTTCAACGTTATTGTATTACTTCTGACAATTTTCAATGACTGTTTATTTGCACAGTCAATAAATTAAGCTAATTAAAACTTCGGCTACTCCATGAATTGGCAGGGTATGTACTTCTCACTATTTTAATATACTTCAGGTCAATATATTTGAAATAATAAAATTAAGTTGACATCAGCTCCTTGAAGTCATATAAAGCTTCATTACCTGGTTTAGGTATAAAATTATATATCTATCAGTTCTTACTGAAATCCAAACCCTGAAAAATTTGAGGATGATTTGATGTTTATTTTTGTATATTTCACACTGCTTATTTTATAAGAAACTGTATTTTCTAACTGTGGATGAACAGTAAAAACTGGTTCTGAACAAATGAAAACACACATAATGTTATTCCCAGGAGAACTGGCTGTTACATGCAGTAATTGGTGGCAAGATACTGTAGTGTCTGTAACCAATTAGTAAAGTTGTCCATACGGTGCTGGACTTATTGTATGAGCTGCAGGCCTATCACTTCATATGAAAGCCTAACCAGGATGGCTTTAGTCCCCAGAAACCAGCTTTTCCTTTTTGGTGAGCCAAAAGGGAAAGCCGTGTTGAAAGGAAGTCCCTTTTTACTATTTTCCTCTAGTTTTTCCCACAGAGGGTGATCACTCTCTGAAGCTGACTGTGTGTCAGGAGCCTATTGGTAAGATAGGCAGCTCCAACAATAATGGCTGCAAGGAGGAGCGATCATGATTCTGTGGAAAGCAAGGAAAATGGTTCCTCTGAAGTACAGAGAGGTATAAATCTTTCTTAAGTGGCTTTACATATTTGCTGGAAGCAAGGATGTCATTATACCAAAGCATGCCTTAAAATTTCTGGTAACCATCAAAACCACCACTAACTCTGTGGCTGCTAATTTGCTGCTAATGTCTTGCTGGTATACTTCTCTGTGGCTACATTCTTTGCATTTACGATCCTGACACTTTTTTTACGGCCTCTTTAAACTCAGCTTTTGGACTCCAGCGTACATGTTCATTGGGAGTTAATTAGGCAGGCTGCAAGACATCCTCGCCAAACAAGTCACAATATTTTGAAGCCATTCCATTGCTGGACTGATGTGAACAATAAGGTGATATTACTCATGTTTGTTGACATATATTATTATGGTTATTGCCATTATACCCCAACTCCTGAGAGTATTGCTTAAATACATGATGTAAGAGATGAAAGCAAGCAGATAATGAAACAGAAAAAAGGAAATAACATGTAGTTGTTAATTTTTGGCATTGTGTAATTAAACTATCTTCTTTAATGTTATTTTTGCCAGTATCTAATTAGCAAAGCCATCTGCCTAAGAAGTGCTGGACCATCTGTCTGGAATACTGTTCTGTTCATTTTTTGGTTCTTGACTAATTAACTTTTTTCTCTATGACTGTAATAGTACATTCTGTTTCCACACTTCAAAGAAGTTCATATATAAAAATACATATGAATGTGTACCTGTCTACATATATATGTTACGAGTGTCTGTGTAGCTATAGGAACATAGTTTTTCCAGGAGATCTGATTGTACTCACTTATGTGTGCAGCTTCCACTTTGGGTGAAAGCCACAAGTTTTTTGTTAACCTGTTAGTACAACTAATACATACCTCACCTAACACATTCTAATTGACCAGTCCATTCTCAACTGTGTTCAAATTTCCTGCCCTCATTTACTGATTAAAGTTGTAATTGTAGAAAGGGGCTATATTAAAGTTAATTACTTAGGGTTTTGATTTTTTTCCCCTTTAGTATTTTGTAATTTTTCAGGAAAATGATAGTATAATTTAAGTTGGAAGGGACCTCCTTAAGTCTTGCCTGGGGACTTATTTTGTTGCTGCATGTTGGCCGTGAAGAGAACATCTTGATAGTTGTTTCTTAAATGGGAGGGACACGTGAACGTTATTCACTGCTTCTACATTTACCACGATTCTGTTTTAGTGTTCTTCTAAGGTATTTGGATAAATCAGTTTAGATTGGAGATTTTCTTTCGGTTTCCATTGGAGCTAATTTCTCTGCATGTATTTATTTTGCCTGTTGAAGAAGATATAGTAGTTTAACTTTTAGGAAAGACTCTTATTATTCATTCGAACAGAGAAGTTACTGAAATATATTTGTTGTTCCAAAGAACAAGATTAATGTTAATTCTGTAATTTTTAAGTTAACATAGAAGGGTGTTGGATCTATATTTTTCTTCATTTTGAAGATAATAGTTTCATTGTATAGCTTGAGTTGGAATTTGTTTCTTCTCTAGCTGGAATTTCTCTCCTCCCACTACCCCTTGAAAATGCTGGGAGGGATCTAATCTGAAGTTTTTGAAGCACTTTACAAACATCAGTGATGTAATGTTTAAAACACTGATATAGTTATTTACAATTGAGCTTTTAAAAGAGATGCCTGCCAGCAATCTGAAACTTGAGTTCAGACTTAGAGTTAAGTGTGCACCAAAGTCAGGTTTCTGTTCAGTCTGATTTTATGTCAAAACTCTATGGAAGTTTGTGGGGGTTTTTTCTAGCTGAAGAAAACAGTACATGTTCAGAAGTCAACTGTGACTTCCTCATCAAACTATGGTAGGTCAAGTTCAAGTTGTACCTGTCAAGTTCAGTCTTTAGAGTTGGCCACAGTGACTTCCACAGGGCTAAAAATCTCTGCAAACATTTTGCACTTACTGGTGACGGTTACATAATTAAGATTTATTTACATCTACTAGAATATAGTTATGCTGAAGATTGGGAAATTAGAAAGAGGTTTAGTCAAGGCATTAAATTTATAGAGGTGCTTGAAAGACCATACTGATAGCAGGATTTGTAAAAGGCATGCCACTGTAAATAGTGTCAGCCTGCTATCAGAAATAGATTGATGTGCTACCTTAAACCCTACTCCTTACCCTATGCAGCTACGTTCTTTTTGAAGATGTGTAACAGTAGATGTTGTCCTGCCCATCCTTACCTTATTTTCTTTAGCACTAATGTTCAAGATCCCTGTTTCCTCTTTCCCCAGGGTGAACAAACTTGAGTTTGGTTCAATGAGTTTTGTTGCCAGCTTAAGTAGAATTATAATATTAATTAAAAGCAGTACACAGAATGCTGAAGGTTGTATTTTGCCATGTGAAAATTGGAGCTTCTTACAAAGAAATGTAGAAAAGAAAAGATCCTAACAGGATAAAATTTACCTGTGTAGGCCTTCATAGTGAATCAGATATCCAACATGGTATGCATATCATATTTGCACTGCTCATCTGAACTTAATGGAAATGTTAGCAAACAGTATCAAGCAGGAGAACATGTCAATTTAATGGAAGCAGTGGATAACAGTAACATCTTTAAGTATACCTGGTTTTGAGCTTGCTTTCTGAAAAAATTATCCATGTGTCTGGTCTTTCAGAATTAAAACTTTAAAAGTCTTAATCTTCTACTGACAAAACCCATATTGTTATTATTCTGTTGGGACGTTTTTTTTGAGTGAAGATTCAGGACATATTTTTCTCCTCTTTCTTCAACACCAAAATGACATTTAACTTGAGTTTTCCTCCTGTTTCCTCCTTAACATTACCAGTAGGCTGTGTTGCGTATCTGAATTTCCATTTTGGGGGAAACTCCCCTAAATTTCCTGAAGATTAAAAGAAAAAAAAAATAGCTACATATAGAAATTTCTATACCTGCTTTTTTAATTTAATCAGCAATAGGACATGTGTATGCATTACTGAACTATGCAGCAGCCCTAGGGACCAAAGTACAACTGTTTGAACTACTCAGGTCTCTTCAGATGACTTTGTAATATACTTTTTGCAGCCTGCTCTATTATTGTCTCCTCCAGCAGTGGAACCCAGGGCTACAGGACTGTAGGATGGCACTTAGCTTTGTCACCAGTGTGTCTGCACTTATTTCTTGTCTAGACAATATTACTCCTATGACACATCGTCATGAACAGGGTTTTCCCAGAGTTTGCCATTTGGTTAGCTTGCAAGCATATGTATTTATATATAGTTACAGGTGTTTATTCTGCTTGGGTTCTTGTATGTACTGTTAACTATGGTATCCAGAAATTTTACATAAGGTTTTAATATTTAATATCTTTAAATCTATAAATTTTGTAGTTGTCAAAGAAAGACAATGTTTATTTTCAGTTATACTAATAATAGTATTAGTGGTTTTGTGATGTGGTCATCAAATTATTAATATTTAATATTTGAAAGGACTAGCTAAGACATTTTCCCTAACTCAAAGAATATTCGACTACAAGCTAGCAGTCTGTGCTTGTTTCCAACTCACCAATTCTAAGCTGAGGTAATACTGGATGTGCCACTCCTACAGGCTTCACCAAGAACCATATCTCTATATTGTCACGTTATTTACTGTTTGATTCCTTCTTAAAAGTGTGGCAGTTAGCAAGCTCCTTATGGAGCCCATCTCTTCAGGGATGGATACCTGGATGTGCTAACACTGAAATGATTGATTTTCTTCACCTCTTTCTTTTTTTCTGAAGCAGTATTTAGGCTGGGTCTCAGTGATCACTTGGCAGAGAACAGGGGAGGAGAGGGAGAGATGCTGTCCCAATGTTCTCTCACTGTGACAAGAGTTAATAAAACTTCTGCCTGACTTGTTCTAAATTTTACTTGCATTATTATGTGCTTGGAGATTCTAGATTCTCCAACCATGACCTGCTTGCGGAGATTCATTGTATGCTTTTCTCAGATTTCACTTTTGGCTTCTGAGTTTCCCATCTCCAAAGTCTGTTGATTTTCTTTTCCAAAACTTTCAGTGCCTGAGAAATGTACTTAATTTCCTTGATTTGTGGAATTTTTGCATTTCACTTCCTTCTCCTTCAAATTCATCTTTTACCGTGGATTTAGAGCCAATTGAAAGCTGGACATTTTGTCACTGAAAATTGATTTACTGAGAAACTTTATCTTTACTCCAGTCTTTCTTCTTACTTCCTGCTGTTCATGCTTGGCATATTCTTCTCAGTTCAATTTTGGCAAGAACTTTCCTTCAAACCTTCCTTTTAAGCACCCATATTCCAATAAATCTTTCTACTCTGACCCCCTACTGGTAACCCTTGTGTTTTTTCAGACATTTGAAAATTTTTGTGTCATTTAGAGATAACCAAATACTTGTATCTAGTGCCATATAAAATATAGGTTCATGGTGTCCTAAAGGGTTGATTAGGAACTTAGGCTGGTCATCCAAGAGCAGTCTTTTGTACTGTGGTCTCTGTTATGGACATGAATTGCTTTTGCATTGAAGAGTCAAAAGAGTTAAGTCATTGCTGCTTTTCTGTCTAACTCAGTATGGGATTTCTTTCGTGCTGCTAGATAGGGTTTTTTAATGCTGGGGTCATTCACAAGTGGATGCTTCCAAAAGCTTTCAATATATTCCCCAATATGCTGTAGTTGTTCATCTGCAAGAGCAAACACTGTAAATGAGAAGGTTTGGGGTGGAGAAAGAGAGTAATGGCATTAGTTTTTATAAGTATTCTTTTTTCCTCTGAAATGAAAAAGCTTATTCTTGGGCTTGTTGAAACACTCATCAAAGAGTATTTCATAGTATACTCTGAAAGCATTTTCCCCTTTAGTTTAAATAGGCTTTCACGCTATTATTTATATTAATTATAGAGTTCACTTGCTATTAATATAGTCTCCATTAAAAGACAGGTACAAAAATTACCTACATTAAATCTGAATGAATGGTCTTTCATTATTTCCTGGTAAATAAAAATGAAAAAGCTGTGGTTTCAATAATTAAGCGGCAGTGGTTAATTTAGAAATCTCAGTTCTTGCTGATAAAACATATAGTGCTTTGTGGTATTTTTATCTAAAGAGCAAATGGATGTGCACTGTTGAGGTGAAAGAATGGAGAGTGGTTTAAAATGCACTCTGACTACACAGCATATACAGGCATTCAAATATGTACATGTATTGGCATATAAACACCAAGCACACAACCTGCTTCACTGAACAATAGAGTTCGTAAATCATAGCTGTTGAATGTTAAATACAGAAATAATTGGAGCTAACTCATGCAGTGAAACTGTAGTAATGCAGACTAGGTCCTACGGTCCTGGCATAAATCTGTTGAAGCAGAGAGACTGCTCAAAAATGAGGATAAATTGCTTCTTTTGAGTGCTCCATTTCAGTATTCTCTTGTATGTGTCTGCCCACTGCTCCTTTCTCTGAATGGATGCTTTAGTGCCTCTGATCAGTGCTGCAGTCATACCTCGAGAAACGAAAATCTCCATTTGATGCTCGAGATAAATACTGCAAAAACAGCAGCAGGGCACATTTTCCTATGACACAAAGTCACCTCAGATGTTGTGGTGATGCAGCCTAACTTTGCTGGGGAGAGAGGGTCAGCCTTTCTCTGTGTTCCTAACTGCTTGCCTTGATAAGATTCATACAAAAGTGACTAAATAACATCAAATGTGATTGTGGTTATTTCTTCTATAGCGGTAGGTACAGTGACTCATGGGGATGGCCAGCTTCACTTTGGATTAAGACACTGAAGAACCATCAGCAGCAAAACTACATTTCTAAGGAGAAAAGCTTGTAAGGTGATTATGGATAGAATCACCCACAGCTAATCATCAGTATGCCTGAAGCACATTTCTCAAGCATGGGATTAGATAGCTCTGAGGTATATATTTCTGTGTTTCCCGCATTTCTAACTAATTCCTGTTGGTTGCAGGCAGTAGAATGGCAATGTGATGAAGCTACTAAAAGAGCCTGTTACAGCAAAGGCAAATCAAAGGTAAGCATGAGACAGCTGTTCTGCTTTAATAAAATGTATGTGTTAATAGCAGGAGTAATTCAGTGTATAAATCTCTATGCATTTTTATTGTCTTCCTTTCTTAAGAGAGTTGTAGGAAAGGAATCTGACACATGTATAAGCAAAGGAATAAAAAAAAAATATAGGGAGTGTGAGGTGAGAGGTACAGCCACATAATTTTTTTCTGAAATGATCAAGAACTTTTGTTTTCAACAATTTACTGTTTTGACTCTACAACATGTCATATGTAATGGGCTGTGTTCTCACTTCATTTTCAGTGCTGTAAATCCCGAATAACTGTGTAATAACTTTGTAAAATCCTCAATTTATTTCTCTGTGTATTAGATGCAATTTTAAGAACATTTATATTTCATATCTACTGGTGCTATGAAGAAAATAATATGAAATTCACTAACTTTTTAGACATGGAATGATATATTTTTAGTATTCAGAACCAATTCCTTATCTGGCCAACTACATTGTCTTTTATTCAACACAGGTAAGTGTAGCACTAAGATGGAACATGTATGAATGCTGTGTTCTTTCGTGGCTGTTCTAAACTGAAGTTAGTCATCAAATTAATGATATTATAAAAGTAGTTAGAAATACATGCAGTCTACATCTTTAATTGTTGTACTGTTTAACGGTTAAAGTTAACTGAGTTAAAACATAAAGGAAAAACACATCAAGAGCAACAACTCCAGAAGAACATACTTACTTTCAGGGCCCATGTTTGGTAGAACATGTCAACATATGTTACTGATGTGCAAAACTCAGAAAATATCCCAACTTTAAAAACATACTCCAAATGCTTCTACCATCTAGGAGGAGTCTCTTCTGCGTAGTCATCTAATCACTGACTTTTTAACTTCTCCCATTAAACAGTTAATTTCCAGCTTTTTTTACTAAATGCTGGAACACAATGTTTCAGTGTACCCTTGGCCTATCCTTTTCTGTTTGAGGTTAAACAGGAGGAATGGCCGCACTTCAGAAGAAGGGCCATGTTATACCATGAGGAGAGAGAAAGACAGAATTACTTGGGAAAAAAAGCAAGTGTAGTGAATGTGCAGTGTAAAGCTTCATGCATGGAAGATGATAGCTTTTATGGAGGAATAGTTTACAGTACTGGGAGAAGTCATTAAGAATTGTTTTGCCTTCTTGGTCCTTCTCCTTTCCCTTTCTTTCTATCCCAGTGTGGGAAACATATTTAAGAGTTACTGTTCACTTACTGTTAAGGTGCAGGATTTGCTAGGTATATAGAAGGAATTAATAGCTAGAGAAAAGAAATGAGTTAGATTTTACTTAAAGATTTCTAACTTGAGTAGACAAACTCTGGTGACTCGAGTTATGTGTGAAGGCTTTAATGGCAGAAATAGCATCTAGCAAATGTTCTGATCTATAATCTCACTTGTCAGTTTGTGGAGAGAAAAGAAAGAACGTCTGGGACCTCATACTTTAAACAAATGTTTCGTTTTGTAAGTTGTAATTTCTCTCTGGAAGATTTATGCCTCTTCATGTAATATATCCCTCAAGCCGTCATCCTTAGTTTTCAGATGACAATACTCTGAAGTAAGAGAGCATGTTCAAATGACAATATGACAGGTTGCATTGATGAAGGTGCATATACAGTAGAAACTATCATTGTAGGAATGCAATGTGCAACTAAAAATTTACGTGTCTGTTTTACAGCGATTGTCCAAGTTTAAAACTGTGAGAATAACACTGAGCTTGTTTGAAAGTCACATGCAGGGGCTATGATCTAACATGATGGATGAAAGTAATGGTAAATTTGAGACTATAATAGTGTACTTTTGAATATTGTGTTTACAATATGGTTTGTGGTGTAAGATCCACATTCAGTTCAGAAGCATATAATGCTATTAAATAATTTTGCAAAGAGAAATACTCAACCCTGGTGAAATGCATTTAAGAATGGACCTTTGTGTCCTATGTGAGATTTTCATTCATGCTCATCACACCCTTTTGAAGAAGCTGGTGACTGGAAGTTATGCTGTCACTGTAAAATATATACATTATTCTAATAATGACCTCTGAGATTGTTTCTTAGTATTGTTATTAGTTGGATAAACATTTAGTGTTTCATTTGTATCCATGGCCTTGTTCCACACAATCTAGAAGTACAGTCCTCATATTTCATTACTTGTGAAGGTAATCCTGTGAGGAAGTTCTTTTCTTATTGTTACCATAGGGCTGCTATTTTGGTGTGCAGACTTTGGGGCCTGAAAGGTTCATGTAGGAGAATTGCTGGAGAATGCAGAGATATTGACCGAGGTGACCTACTCAGCTGGAACGGCGACTGTCGTTTTGAACTTTTCATGCCTCTTTTACTTTCACTGGTGTGATCGATGTTAAAATCAAAGGATAAATTTAAGGCCAGAGAAAGGATAGCCTAGTGATGTTTGTCTTTTAGTGCTTTATGTCCAAGACTAAACCAATGTCACTATACTCTCTGTATAATGAAGACTTATGCATGCAGATGAGAAAAGCACCTGGATTTGTGGTGTGCTCGTCTTCCTAGTCAAACTACTTCCTTTGAAGAAGGCTTTCCATTGAGAATTATCAGACTATGAGGAATTCAGTCCAGTGCTACAGTGAACTGTCCCTCTTCAGAGGAAATCCCATGGGAGACACAATTCCAGTTACTGTTATCAGAAAGACTGCTTGCTTGCTTTCTTAGTGTTGTATAAATAGGTCCAGCCCAAACTGGAGAGTCGCTGGGGGTTGCGTGTCTATATTTCTCAGGGCGACTTCAGATCTCAGGGCAGATACATGTGTGACTGTAAGGAAGGGACAGGAAAGATGGGACACAGAATATACAAGGCCAGCTCAGACTGTGGCAAACGAGAGATGAGGATTACAAGGATGGAAGTCGGTAAGTTATTCATTCATTCATATCCTAGGTTTTTTTAAGCTCTGCTGCCCACAGAATAGCATGGGGGCAATGGGTTCAGGGCAGCAAAACTACAAGTCAGTTTGTTGATTGAATGTCCTGAAACCAGAAGCTAGCTTTGGACCCTGAAGCAAGCCTAGTAGTTTTGAGATAATGGTCAGTTAAACATGACTCTCCTTTTTTGTTTGTTATTCTTGAGAAAGAAGCTGCATAGAATTTTTGCCTCTAGCTGATAGAAGATGTTGTCCTGAGGTTTATGCTTTAGGAGCCAACAAGGGAAAAGAGCTGAAGGGGAAAAGGTGTAGTAGGTACATCTGTCACATTTGACAGTGTAACGCACACTTGTCTTTTGAAGTCTGATGTTAGTTACTGAGACTTGAGACATTTATCCACCAATTTAAGCTCTTGCTTAAAGTAACTAGTGGCTCCAGGAGAAAGCCAGACAAAATTATGTCTTTGTGGCCAGCATGCGTTAGCATTTAGGAGTCTAAAACACCACACATGTCTAAGAGAATAAACTTGGCCATTCAGACTAGCACTTGTGGTAGGGATTGTTATAAAGGAAAAATATAAATACACATGGTAAAAATACAATAAACCAAAGAGACATTTTATATATATATATATATATATATATATATATATATATATATATAATTGAAATAAAGTCTCTTATCCCTTGCTTATTTAAGATTCTAATGTCTGTGTATATTAGCATCTGGACTTTCAATACAAGTATTAAAAGATTAAACACAGGTGTGTTTAAAATGTTAGCCTGTACAAGAAGCATTGCTGCGAAAGGATAACCAAATGGAGCCAGATTGTCCTTGAACTGGTTTTAAACTTAAGTAGCAACCTAGCCTGCTTGGCTGCTGAATTGTTTCTAATAGTTGTATTTTGTTTCAGGTATGCTGATACAAAAGTAGAAAGCAATTGCTAAGTTAATTTATTTCTTTCAAATATATTTTTACAGAAGAATAGGAAAATATATGGCATAGAGGTCAAGGTGAAATAGAGAATAAGGCTATGTAAAAGGTGGCCACCAAGCCTACCATCACCCTCCAAACTAAAAAACCCCTTTGGTTTTGAAGTCCTTTGCATTCACCAATGCTACTTCTCCGACACACATCTCTTTTTTGCGCGTCTAAAAAGTGAACCAGCTGAGCTTGACTCCAGAGCTTGAAAAGTGTTTGAACAATTAAAATGACTAAGTAACGGCATCCTTTTTCAATATGTTTTTGGGTAGTTATTGTTAAATTTGTTATTTTTTAATTTGTTTCGTGCTATTGTGTATTTATCATATGAAGAAAATAGCCAATTCATTTTTTATTTTGTTGTACTGTGCACCCAACAAGTGTTTGATATGAGGTATCTTATTTGCTCTATTGCAGTAAGGATTGTTGTGAAGCTGGCACAGGACCTGGGAACATTAGAAGAATCTTGTGAATCCCAGGAATGTCAGAGTTTAAAAAATTAACATTTTTAGACAGAAAGAGTGGGTGATCAGTGTGCAAGTAATTTGGCAATGGCACTGTTTCGGGGAACTCTGGAATATGAAGAGGAGAGGTTGGATGGGTTGTAATGTCAGTACCCACTTATTTTTCCTACACTTACATTCCATGGCTTGCTGCAAAGGGCAATATGGAAACAGCCCAAACAATAAATTACTGTATTATATTCTGTGAACCTCCCTGAGCACCCTTTCCACAAAAAAAGGAGGAATTGTTGCCTTTTTTTTTTTTTTTTTTTTCCTGGGATGAAGTTAAGACAACCTGCAACAGGAAAATGTCCTAGAAATGAAATAATTACTTTTTTAAAGGCTTGTTGTACTACCCAATTCTGTTACATGGTTGCATATTAGCTTCTGTTTGGTTGAAAGGATATTAAGATGACAGTTTTGGTTAAGTTCAAGATAAAGATGTTGTATTTTTACCTAATGGGAATCAAATCTTAATTCTAAGATATTTGGCCTTTAAAGGCTCAAAGACAAGATTTTAAAAGCTACATTTTCATGAGAGACTAATGCAAATGTAGTTTTGGGTGGTATTTTTTCAAAAAGGTGGGGTTTTCTGAGATTTTATGAAGCTGGGGGTGTGGGTTTTTTTAACTTCATTTTGTATGAGGAAAGGTATAGGTAATAAATTCTGAGAGTTTTCTCAGAGATCTTTAAAGCATTTTCCCCATCTTGCTTTGCAGTCTGTTTTGTGCCTTTTCAAATTATTCAGGTTTATATTTCTTGTCTTCCAGGATGAGAGTCTATTTTCAAGATAAACAAGCAATACATTTAATGTAACATAGACCACAGAATGGGATTTCTGCACCATACTATTACATGGATTTTCTTACCTGAATCAACTTAATGTCTGTTAGAATTGCATAGCTGTATTTTTACATGGTTTTTTAATGCTTTACATGAGACTATCTTGCGAATGAATGCTAGAGAGCATTCAAATGGAAGGTTCAAGGAAACTTTATTTTCTCCAAGCATATTGTTGATTTTGTTCATTTTATTAGATATGGACATTGATTTTTGCAGGAGTGTTTAAATCTTTCCTACATAGAGTTCTGGGAGCTTTTTAGTGTTGCAGAAAAAGGCTTTCTGTCTGAATAAACAGTAGAAATTGCTGTTGGTTTTTAGCTTCTGAAATTAGAAAAATTAACATCATAAAGTCTTCATACATCCTAATGGGGTAAAAACCATGTAAAATTATTCCTCAAGGATGAGCATCTATGTATTGAGGTAATGAAATTTCTTGAGAAACTTCAATTTAACAGAAACATAGATGCTTCTGTTAAAATATATTGTGCAAATTATGAAACTACTAGGGACAAATCTGTGTCTGAACATCTCAATAATTTTATTTGTACTGGTTTCAACATACTCGTGTTACTGAGAATCTGTTCTTTCTCCTGTTTTCCTCCCATCTTCTTCTGTTGGCCTGATGTTTCTTGGGAAAGAGCATCTGATCTGTTGAGACAGCAGTGTAATATTTATATCAGCATCTATCACTTCAGAGTTTAGCTAAACCTTTGAAAGATATGCTTAGAAGAAATCTTCAGTACTGAAGAGGTTTATTGTTATCCTATTAAGAACTTCTCACAAAGATTGATAGATGCATGTGTGGTAGTTAGGAAATCTATGTGTGTCATGACTGCTAACACAATCAGGTATGCTCAAGCCTTGTTCCCCTAAATTTTTATGTGTGGACACATAACTGTGGAAAGCAAGTTGTAATTAGTCTCCCCTATCCTTTGAAGTATCACTGAATATAGTCTTTCTTTTCTGCATGGCAGGAGGAATGCCAGAACTACATTCGAGTGCTTCTTGTTGGAGGCAACCATCTCTTTACCTGTGGAACCAACGCGTTCACTCCTATCTGCACCAATCGGACGGTATGAGTTAAATGTTTCATCCCATCAGCTCAAGTCTCTGTTCTGAGCCAGCAGACTGAAAGGCAGAGCATGCTGTGGTTGAGTCCAGGCTATTTGCCTACTGATGGGTGAGCTGATGTGTAAAAGGCTGATTTTGTTAGTGGCAGGCCAAAGAGGAGAGTTAACCAATGATCTCTTTTTGCAGTCTTTTCCTCAGCTGTGGGAGAGAGCACAGCTACAAGTTCCTGCCCGCATGCCAGTTTTCATTAACCTTAGGTATTTCTAAGACTTCTGCCAGTCTGTCAAGATTGATTGGCATCAACTGTTTTAGTTACAAAATGTATTCGAGTAGCTGCATACTGTGTACGTGTAGTTCTGGGGAGGATGAGAGTACCTGTATTAGTGATTTCTGACTGTCAAAAATGAAGAAATCTTAGTTGAGAAAATATGTTATTTTGTTTCTGAAAAAAACCCTAGTTGTAATTTATGTGTATCAAAGAAAGAGAACCCATTAAGGATCAATAATAGTTATAATAAAAATCAAAATGTCACTGTTTGGCTATTTATTTCAGGAGGGGAGAGACGTTTAAATACAAAGAATAGCTTTATCACCAAAAAACTTGGCACATTTATTACATTTAAACTTATTGTGCCTTTATTTTCAAGTAACATATTAACAACATACTGTGGTTTACGTCTGAAAGTATTAACGCTACTAAATCAGAGAGATAGTTCTGCTGAACTGGAAAGCTCCCTTTTTAAATCTCATTCTTTCCTAGAACACTCCAAAACAAATAGATTTTTTTTTTTCATTGTCTGACCATTTGCTATGGTGAATACCTTAGTTGATTCTGGCAATCAGATCTGGTTTTCTTCTTCATAATAACGATCTGTGTAGAGAAAATTAATTTTTGAGTCACTTCTAATATAAAGCATTTCAGACATGGTGGCTAGTGATGAGCTTGCGTTTTACATAACCAAAGTGGCAGAAGTGAAATCAGACATTACAGTAAAATTTTCTACATGAGACAGTTTCAGATTGATGTAAAGGTCAGTTCATTGCTGTTGTACAATACCAAAGCAGATAACTGGTGTTTGTGATAGAATTTTGCTCAGGTTGGTGCAGCTTGGCTGAAACGATAATTTTCAGGTCATTTAAATCTCTTTTTCTCACTCTTTTGCAGTTAAGTAACTTGACAGAGATACATGATCAAATCAGTGGCATGGCTCGTTGTCCTTACAGTCCTCAGCACAACTCCACTGCTCTTCTCACTTCCAGTGGGGAGTTATATGCTGCTACAGCCATGGATTTTCCAGGAAGGGATCCTGCTATTTATCGCAGCCTGGGGGCCCTTCCTCCTCTCCGCACTGCCCAGTACAACTCCAAGTGGCTGAATGGTGAGTGCTGATGGACCATGAGACTCATCTTTTTTTAATTCATGTCCTCCATCTTCATGGTATTGAAATTCCATTCAGAGAATTGGAATGTTTTTAGAGTATTGTTTATCTAATTTTAAATTTACTTTACCTAATATTTTTTTTAATTTTACTAGTATAAGTATTATGGCATTTAATTAATATAATTGCATTCTGTAGATGTGCAATTATATATTTAAGTCATGTTTGTAGGCATAGGGTTGATCTGTACTGTGTCTCTCAGGTGTGCTTACATGGCAAAGCTGAGTCTGCCAAGAGCAGTAGCTTGCCTTGAGTGTTCTTTTGTTGAGTCCTTCAAAAACCTAAAGCAGAAAATAAACAGTTTAGAATGGACTAGTGTGCAAAACATGTAAAATCGTGTTGTAGCAATGACTCCTGTGTCATAGATATTAATTACCTGATGAGGATTTCCAGCTGGGAAAAGCTGTAAACAGATAGGTATTCCTGAGATGTAACAGGGCCAGTTGCCATTTTATGTATTACAAAAAAGAAGCGGATTATTTTAAAATTAAAATTATTGTTTAACATAAAATGTGAAATTATATGTATTATAATTTTCCCATGCTTGTCCCTGTAGAAAAAAACCCCATATTTTCATAACTCATCCTATGTGACACAACAGTCACTATTCCCACAGTGCATTTCATGTTATAATGGGATCATTCTCATGTTTGAAATTAAGTACAACTATAACCCCTTCTAGCTTCAGAATATTAGGTCAGCTGCAAGTGACAGAATTTATTTTGAATATAGCAGTTCTCATATAATCTGACTGCTGAATTGTGCATATTTGCTTGGTGTATTTTCCTTGTACAAAGAAGCCATCAGAGGTAGCTTGGTGAAATTTGTGACCTCCCCTGAAGGTCATCTGATTTTAAAATATTAATTAACAAAACAAAACCAAACTGCATGGAACATAACAGGATTATAGCAGTACAAAAAAATGTGAGAGATAAAACTAACTCATTGTATAGATATCCCTGTTCCGACACCTTTTGTCCACACAGCTGTGGTATTGGAACTAATTGCTATGCCACACCTGGGTGCTTCTGTCAAAGGGAAAAAATTCTTCACACTGAATTTTCAGTTTAACTGGATGTGTTTTACACCAAAGGGCACACTAAAATCCCCCCCCCACACACACACTCCTCTAATTAATCAGGTTCATTGTATTTACATTTCGCCTATTTGAAGATTCAGTTGCACCTATACATTCTCTGTTAGAGCACATTCTTCTGCCTCAAAACTTTTTAGAATTAAGTGGCCAGAAACATGTGGCTTATATCTTTGGATAGGAAGAACAAGATGAGTTTTGTAATTGGAGCCAGTTCAAGCAAATCCAATAAAAGGCTGGAAGCAATCCACTTATCTATGTGAAAGGGAGGAGGAACACCTTCCGGAGTAGCTAAGAGTTTGGGATTCATGTTCTTGAGTTGGGGATTCATCTGCTTTTATGTCAGTTTGTCTGCTCATACATGACTCAGTGCCAAGAAACTGCATTATTATTTTTTTTTGTGCTTGGACAGAAGTGAAGATTTTGCTGCTTTCCGTGAGAAAGTAACACAGATAATCATAAAAGAAAAGTAAGGCATCAACTGGAATGGAAGCTTTCTGCTCAATATCTGTTCAGCAGCCTTGTTTTATGTGTGCATGTACATGCACATGTGTCTGTGAATTTTTCCAGTTTGAACTAAGTTTTGCTTTTATGTCCATCTTTCCCTTAGAGGCTCAATGTTTTTTCTGAGATTTTCTACTCTGCAAATCATGTTGGACCAATTCCAACCATGTCTGGGGTCAATGGCAATAGTCTAAAATACAGCTGATTGTCTTGCTCCGTGTGTTATTGCTGTGCAGTAAAGATGTTGATTTTAATGGCTGGCACACTTCTCAGTGTATTCAAGGGTTTTCCGTGCCGTCAGTCGGGCCAAAGGGTCATGCCCATATGCTTAGACAGTCTGCTGTCAGTGTTCACTGTAAGTTGCAGTGAAGGATCTTGGCATGGGAAGCTCTGAATCTTCATCACGGAAGAAACCTTATTCCTGATCTTAATTGTCAGAAGGTCTGTAATCACAGGGACCATGACACATGGTGTGAGAGAGGAAAATGGAGCTGGTGTTTCATGTGGCTGGGGTGAGATCCCATAGTACCATGCTGTGATTTCAGCTTCTGGAATCACAGATTTCACAAATAAAATAAATTTAAGTTGATGGCCTGTCTGAGCTTCCCCATTCATTCTAGTTCAGCCAGAGTCCTGTATTTATTGTCAGGTTGTGCCTTCTACTAGGGTCTTGATAAGTCTGGAAGAAATCCATATTTTGAATAAGTAACTTAGCAGTTATTTTCAGCATATGTTACTGAGAATCATTCTGATCAGGTACTTAAACTTAGTAGAATACATAGAAGTCAGTGAACTTTCATTTCTGATTTTCTTGATGCACTCAACACACAATTATCTGGGGTGATGAAGAGTTGGGATAGCATGGTTAAAAATATGGATTATTTAAGATATGTGTAAAAGCAAGCTACAGGAATATACTTTGAGAGTATAACTGAAAGGAAAAAGAAAAGTTCAATGACCCCTTGGTATGTGAAACACGAAGATCTTGAACAAGCACTGATCCAAAAAGGTAGATGGACAACACAGCAACACTGCCAACACAGAAGTTCTGTTGTTGGCTGGAGCTAGTTATTGTGGAGCCGTCTTAGAGGCTCTCTGAATATGCTGTTTGTTTACCTACTAGACAACCTTCTGACAATATTTGAAATTTGACTCCCCTGAATATGGAACAGTTGGCCAGATGTTACAGATATCTGCCCATGTCCTGAAAGCTTTTCCTATTTTGGAAAATTTTAGAGTGTAAACAGTAATGTCTTCTTCAGTGATGGAGGAAAGAAGCATCTGAAGGCAGTTATCAAACTTGCTGTCTTTTAACATTAGAAGTAGTAATCTATTCAGCTCTTGATTTTCTCTGAAAATGATTGCCAGATACAATATTTTTACTTCAGAACTTCTTTCCTCTTCTACAAAAAGAAATTAATGCTCTGCTTATGGAGCCTATCTCTGTCTTCCTGGGGCTTCTATAGACAACATTAAATGCAGCTGGCCCAAATGCAGTGAGCAGGTTTTTGACCACGGTCATCATGCAGATTCTGCTTGTCTCCATGAGGAGATGCTGTTGAAGGACCAGACTGCCTTAGTGCTATAACCTGAGCATTCACCCTAGTTCAACAGTTCTACAGGTTGGGTTGCTCACTAAGAGTTTATGAGCTGACAGTGAAGAGACAGACCCCATGTTATCTTCTCCTTTCTTGCCAACCCTATCAGTCACTCTGTAACTATTCTCAATCAAGAGGAACATGATCACCCAGATGAGTTATTAAACTGCTGCAAAACAGTGCTCTTCCCATCCAACAGCCCAGCTGGCTGCAGGTTAGTAAACCTGAAAATGTGAAACAGAAACCCATCTCTCTCTCTAATGATGTCATGTTTTTTCCTTCTCTTTTTCCATGTAGAAAAATGTTTTTCACTTACTCAAGTGAGTATATATATGCACAAACGATTGAAGAAGGTGAAAAGGCTGCTTACCAGTAAATTATCCTTTAAGGCACGTTATTCTGCTACCTACTCTCTCTTTCTTTCTGAGTCTGTGTTGAAGTACTGTACTTGAGAGAAATAATTTGAGCTAATACAGCACACATTAGGGATTATGTCTAAAGCAGACAGCTCCTTCATTGATTTCTCGTCCTGAGCAAAGCAATCAGTAAGACCTTGAGCTTCACCCAACTGCTCAGGTCAGTAAAGGGCAGCATGTTGCTGTTTACTTAAAATTACCTTTGTAGTATTTCATAAAAAAAACAGTCTGCCTTAGCAGTCTGCTTTGGACATTATTAACTGATAGCAAATAAATAAAATCTTTCATTAAGAAAAAAGTACACCTTGATTTACAGCTGGCATGCTGTTTATTTGAGTATCTTTAAGCTCTCAGTGTATCACAGAGTTTAAATCATATCCAGAGTTGATTATTACAGAGTGCTTCTAATTAGACTTTGCTTTAGACTTGATCTGCAGAGTGCAACAGGGGCAGAATTTGTTATCATTTGCTCTAGAGGACAGAGGTAAATGGAATAGTTACGTTTGTAGTCCACAAGCTCCAGTGGGTCCAGATTGGTGAGGAAAAGCTTCTACTGCTTAGGCTTGGAAACTTTTTCTGTAGTTGAACATTTACAGTTAGTAAAGGTATTTCTCCTTTCAATTCACCTCCTCAAGACAGTAAATGTTTGATCTGATGCCTCAGTCTGAAACTTTGTGTTAGTCTATAATGTCTATTTGCTTCACTTAGCCAATAAAAGGGCAAAAGAGATTAATGAAAAAATTGAAATCCCAATCAATTCCTTTCTGCTTTGTCACACGGAGAAACACTGGGACATTTCGTTTTGTTATTTGCCAGATGCCTTTGCTTACAATTGCTTGGATCTCCAACTATCTTGAAATACAGTGTAGCTGGTTTTTTGGGTTTGTTTTTTTTTTTCCTTTTATTCTAGACATCCAGAGGTAGATGCTATTGGAACATGTTAAATAAATAAAAACTTTGTTCTAAATGTCAAGCCACTCAGTAGGCAGACCACAGATGATTAAAATGTAATCTTTATCAGATGTAGCCCCAAAACAGAAAAATATAAAATAAAAGTTCATACAGATTAAAAGCCTTTCCAGCTGACAAGAGTATAGAAATGTTTGGATTGTTCTGCTCTGCTGGTAGACATAATATCACTTTTTCCTCTTGCTGCCCTAAGCATTTGGTTATTAGGTACTCTTAAAGTAGTTCTTCTGAGATCATTTTCTTAGAGAAGTTTTACTTAATAAAAAGCTTCTTAATCTAGAGTGGGTACTTTTGTTCTTCACAAGTAACAGTAAAAGTACAATTCTTACAAATGTGGTTTCGTTAGCAGGGTTTAATACAGCTCTGAATCCATTCCTATTATTGTTTATTAGCAGATTTGTATTATAACTCTTGCTGCTAGTAGGATATGTGGATAGAAATTATGACCTAAGAACAAAAATTAATCCTTTCACTTTTGCTTTTAAGGTTTAATGGAAATGTCTATAATAATTCAGTGTTATCCTTTCATTTTTCTGTTTTTTAATGAAAAGCCTTGTAATTACCTAGTACAAGCTTTTCTCATTATGTAATATTTTATGTAACTCAAAACCAATGTGTTCTTGAGATGTGCAATTTGGTCTTTAGCTTTCAGGTAAGAGACCTGACTGAAAATATGCAAAGCATATGCTGCGAGTTGTTGCTTATTTTGCAAGACATTAAATTGTTACCTTCCTTTGGTTGTGCAACCCATAAGGTTGGTTCTGTTGTATTGTACTGTCAAGTCCACCACTAAACCATGTCCCTAAGCACCACATCTACACGTCTTTTAAGTAACTCCAGGGATGGTGACTCAACCACTTCCCTGGGCAGTCTGTTTCAGTGCTTGACAACCCTTTCAGTGAAGAAATGTTTCCTAATATCCAATCTAAACCTCTCCTGGTGCAACTTGAGGCCATTTTCTCTTGTCCTATTCCTTGCTACTTGGAAGAAGAGGCTGACACCCATGCTGCTAATAACCTCCTTTCAGGTAGCTGTAGAGGGTGATGAAGTCTCCCCTCAGCCTCCTCTTCTCCAGACTAAACAGCCCCAGTTCCCTCAGCCTCTCCTCGTACGACCTGTGCTCCAGACCCTGCACCAGCTCCGTTGCCCTTCTCTGGACACGCTCGAGTCATTCAATGTCCTTTTTGTAGTGAGGGGCCCAAAACTGAACACAGGAATCGAGGGGCGGCCTCACCAGTGCCAAGTACAGGGGTAAGATCCCTCCCCTGTTCCTGCTGTCCACAGTATTTATGATACAAGCCAGGATGCCATTGACCTTCTTGGCCACCTGGGCACACTGCCAGCTCATATTCAGCTTGTTGACCAACATTCCCAGGTCCTTTTCCCACAAGTAGCTTTCCAGCCACTCTTCCCTGGGCCTGTAGTGTTCCATGGGGTTGTTGTGACCTGAGTGTAGGACCCAGATGTTAGTTACAGGCAGCACTTCCCATGAAGGTGGGATTTTTTCTTCTTCTTACCTACCCTAGGTAAGACAGCAAGGTCCACCTTCCATTTATTAAAAGACTAGGAGGCTACAGAGGACAGAGCCTGTTCCGTATCTCACCTGCTCATGTCAGGTGCCAATCGGAGAGGCTGAACGAGGAAGGCAGAAAGGCACCCCTGCAAGCAGATCATCTGTGCCCAGCTGTGGAGAGGTGTGACAGAAGCATCAGCCTCGTTAACGCTGCAGGAAACTATAATACACAGTGAGCCAGAGAGAATGAAAGAACTTAGAACTGAAATACATCTCAGCCAGGGGAAGGTAGAAAAGGGGACAAATTTTGGGGAACATGAACACAAGAAAAACATTCACGAAAGAAGGGAGGAGGACAGAAATATTGGAAGGCGCAGATAGAATTTCAGCAGCAGACGTACTGAGCCTTATAGTGAAAGGGAGTGATTATGAAAGTGAACTCTGGTTTCCTTTTTGTTATGAAAAAAAAAGGGGAAAAAAAAAAGGGAGGACTGGGTCTGCAGGGAAAGCCCTTTGATTGTCTCCTTCCCTTCAAAACTGGATCAGAGGGGAAAAAAAAAAAAAAAAAAAAGGCAGTCAAAACGTTTGGAGAGAAACTGGTAAGCCATCATATTGGGTTTTCTTTCCATACCATACCTGCTGCTTGGCAAAATCTGCTTAAAGAAAACTAATTTTTGATCTTGTGTATGTGGAATTCTGGATTCAGAGTTTTAAGTAACCATCCAAACTTCTACATCTTTTGATAGATCCCTATAGCCCAAACCTCTAGAGATTCTAAGGGAATTGAGGTAGTCCTCTGTGTTTTTGATCCTTGCCCATCCCCCAGTATACTGCTATGCAAGGTGTCTATCCGGTGAATGTAGGTGACACAAAATCTACTGAACTCAAGATGGGACTCTCAAGGACTTGAGTAGGTATTAATCAGAGCAGGGAATGGTTTCTGTTACTAAGTTAGTCACTGGCAAATTTGCATCAGCAAAATGATATAATAAATTGCAGAATATTATGCTATGTAAGAACACTTTACCTTGAAAATGAAGAAGATGTATTTGAAATAAACAACGGACAATAAACCAAGGAATTTTGTAATGTCATATTTGAAAACTATTTTTCAGGAAAGAAATAATGGCATTTCAGAATTTATTAGAGTACATCAGTAAAATGTAATATCTAATGAGTGCATCCACTTTTATGATTATACTGAATTGTATTATAAAACCTATCAGCAAAATAAGAAAAGACTGGTAAAAATGTCTGGCATACACAGTTTTAGTGTATTCTGCAGTCCTTGCTCTTCTATACCCATAAAATCTTCAATTTAGCAAAACGAAAAGAATGTAAAAGAAATCATGGAGAACTGAGGCATTGCAGAAGAAATACTAGTCAAATAGACTGGTCATCAGCTATGCTATGACACACTATCATTTTAAGCACGTGTCCTAGACAATTGTGAAATACAGAGGAAAAATACTTATTAATAAACAATTATTTCCATCAGTTTTATACCAGGACTTAACATTTTATAGTTCAACTCCTGAGGATGGATAGAACTATGATAAATACAAATTATATATTACTTCTAAGATGTTTTACACTGTAGGAAAATTTTATTCTATGATTAAGATTTGTCCTTAAGCAGTGATGCCTTGTTCAGCCTAATGCAAGATCTATACTGTTTTCCAACAGCTGCAGAGGGCTACACTAAATTAATATATTTAATGAATGTATAGGGATGTCAAAAAGCAAATAGGAAATGGACTGCATTAAACATGTCAGTAAAGTGAGAGAAAATAAAATAGACTGGCACACTTGGAACTTAAATTTTTTACATTATTTTAAGCTTCTGTTTTGGAGAGCATTTCTCACTGGCAGTTGAACCTTATTCAGAAAAAGGTATCTTCCCAGAATGTAATGCCATTAAGTATTTGGCTGAATACAAATATTTTAAAGAAATAGGTCTTTAGAGACCAACAGTATGAGGGTATGATTCACCGATCTAGTGAGGTCAGTGAACAAGCTCCAGACAGATGTTGTTTGGCAATAGACCAGTATTTAGGCTTCTCATTTTTAATATATTATACGTGCATATATCTATGTGTGTGTCTTATTTTGTGTATATATATAAACTGATCTGTGTCTAGATCTGACAAACTTCTAATTTAGCTTTATTTTCACATTTTGGGGGCTAATTTCACCTTTTGATTGTGTTTCTGAATGCATCACATTTGAGATGTGTGTGGTTACTTCTCACAGGGACAGTCAGTGGAAATCACAGCTCTTTCTTGCTCAGAGTAGGCTTTGGACCTTATAATTCTTAAGGTTAATTGCTGTTACCTCCAGAAAGACATCATTCCCTGTCATTTGGTTCACTCTGGAAGCAGTAGCATCCACTAACTAGGTAAATTAAGTCATATTTTTCTACTTCAGAGGATGTGGAGTTTTAGAAAGTAAAGAGCACAAGCCAACTTTCTTGCTCCAAAGCTCAGGAAGTGAGAAGAGGCCAGGACTGCTTCAGATGCTCTCACAGAACTCTCTCAGGCTCCCGTTTCCCATTGCTTTTCCCAGAGGAAGTTTTTGTACAGTTCCTCTCATCCTTTTACCCACTTAGACTACATCTACACCACTAAATAAAAAATGTCCAGGAAGTAAGCTTATGCACAACAGCCTTGGTCATCCATATTGCTTAATTGCTGGATCACTTCCCAGCCTTGTTTTGGACAACTCCAGCTACTGCTTTGCCAGTGAAAACCTGAGTGTGACTCAGGGAGAAGTTTGCTTTATGCACTGTTAGCAAGAGACAGTACAGGTGGGGCTGCACCATTTGGCTCCTTCTGCCCTCCAGAGTGCCCCATCCCATTCCCAGTAAGCATTACACTCCTGAATCCCCTGATCTGTCCTTACACTGCTTCCCAGTGCATGCAGCGCACCCTTTCTTTCATGCTACAGGAATGCCATTCTCTGAGCTGCAGCTTTGGCCGGTGCTTCGTGGCAGAGCTGCAGCCAGTCCCTACAGGAGCAGTCAGCACTATCAATCTTGATATCAGTCTTTGGTCTTCAAGTTCCCCGGGCAGGTGGAAAGGGAGAATAATCGAAAGGGACTCATTGTCTCTTGCTAGTAAGTGACTTTTCATTAAGAGCAGAGGCCATGCTTCCCAGAAAATATAGGTTTGTCTCCAACCATTAGAAAAACAAATAGATTATTAGAGTACTGTGTTCAGCTCTGGGGCCCTCACCATAAGAAGGACATGCACCTGCTAAAGCAGGTCCAGAGGAGGGCCATGAAGATGATTGGGGGACTGGAGCACCTTCCCTGCGGTGACAGGCAAGAGAGTTAAGGTAGTTTAGCCTGGAGAAGAGAAGGCTCTGGGAAGACCCTATAGCAACCTTCCAGTAAAAGGGGGCTACAGGAAAGATAGGGAGGGACTTTTTATCAGGGAGTGTAGTGATGGGACAAGGGGTAACAGTTTTAAACTGAAAGAGGGTAGATTAGATTAGATCTAAGGAAGAAATTCTTTCCTGTGAGGGTGGTGAGACACTGGAACAGGTTGCCCAGAGCGGTTGTGGCTGCCCCCTCCCTGGCAGTGTTCAAGGCCAGGTTGGACAGGGCTTTGAGCAACCTGATCCAGTGGAAGGTGTCCCTGCCCATGGTAGGGGGGTGGAACTAGATGATCTTTAAGGTCCCTTCCAACCCAAACCATTCTATGATTCTATGATATGATGATTATTTCAGATTGAAACACTATCTTGACTTCATATAGTTCAGTTATCTTTTTTGCAATAACTTAGAAGACTCCAGGGCAAAATGTCCCTGCAGGACAGTCACGCTGCTTTGTGAAGGAAGCTGTAAAGATTCCCAGGATTTGTGCTGAGTAAGAAAACTTCAGAAATAACACACTACAGAGTGTTTGTCCAGAGGTAGCACTAACTCTCCACCTAGTGCTTTCAGTGCATGGGCTTGTGGATCTGTGTAGCACTGCTTCATGGTGTATGCTGGAGATCTTTGTCATGTCGACAAACTCATTTTCTTGCTTTCCTGATTCCATTGGCTTCATTTAATTTGGGAAAGTCTAGTCAGTCTGATGCATCTATAAATTGAATATTTAAAAACCCATAAAGGTCATAAACAATACTTGTGGTTATTGCAGGTTGACATTCTTATGTTGTTCCATGCTAGCTGTATCGTTGTCACATCCTTGCACTTGTTGTGGCGATCTAATAATTCACAACTGGGATGTGTTTACCCTTCTATTATATTTGCAAATTCAGCAGGAAACAATACAGTCACTTTGTTTGTTGCATTAAAAACTTATGGGAAGGCCTCCATGTCAGCAAATAGCAGTTCACAGCACAATATCTGGAAACATATGAACTAATTTTTCCTAGATGGGAACCTCTTTTTTCCTTTGAAGTGATTCAGTTCACTTTTCCCAAAGAGAAAATGAAATAAATAAAGTCTGACACGATAATCCTTCCATATCCACAGAATTCCCCTAGGTAGCTCTGAGAGTATTACATTTCACGCTAATGAAAACAGTTTTCAAAAGTTTCAATGGCAGGTCACATTTTCATCAGTTCATAATCAGTAAAGTATATGCATAGGTGTTTGCAGATGTACATATTGTTTCTCAGTTTTGAATCTGTGAAATACGAGTACTAGTTTTTATTTATACATGTAGTGTGATTACCAGTGAAACTTTAAAATACTGTCTCTTGAAAGATTGACATGAATTTTTCAAGAACCCTAAAAACATTCTGAATGCATTTAATATTTTTTTTATTCTTACAGTTTGTGAAAATTTTATTTGTACTTCATTATTCTACGCACTTTGAGGGCTCCTAGTAGTGGTTTTGACTCTGCAGTGAGATCCTATTATGCCAGTGTAGGGGCTTTTTATGTCAGTGGGCCTCCAGCAAGAAGCGTCATCAGGCCTCATTGCAAGGCATGGACTCTGAGTTTAATGGTTGTACAGGTTGATTTTGTGGGTGGATCAAATTGATATTGAGTACTTGCACAATATGTAGAATCTTCTTAAATCAGTTGAGATGTTTTTGAGATCATTTCAAAGAGCAAGCAGGGTTATAGGCTACAAAAAGTCAAACACAAATTTTAGTTTTTCATTCTAGTTCAGGTGGATTGTTTTTCTCAGTGTCTATATTTAGTCGATATTGCTGTAAGACAGACCTTAGCTTTGTATTGGTGGACAGGTAGCTCAAGTTACACTCAGACTAGTGAATGCTTTTTCTTTTTTCCATAGACAGTAGTTCCTTCCATGAGTATAAGAACAATCTGAAAGGATATTATCTATAGTGAGGGAAGAAAGTACATTACAGATTATGATAAATCATGGCTGTATGTGGTATGGATATGAACTGAAGTTGAATAATGAGGGACAGTGGGTTCTTTTTTTTTAGTTAGCCTGGTATTTCTAAAAAAGATTTTATTTCTAGTACACTTTAGTGAAAAAAATACAAGTTTGTTCCATAGAGCTGAAAAAATTGAAGTGTATTGAGAATGAATGAAACATAATTGGACTTTATAATAAGAAAAAACTTCGCATACAAGTATCTCTGGATACATGTTTAATATTTGATGCCTGCCAAAACTGTCTAACCTGTCTAGAATGTGATAGTATACAATTTTGTGACTTTTAGCCACATATTTTTGTCATTTTACCATTAATACTTGTAATTAAATCTTATATATCATTCTACCCTGTTACCTATTCAGCAAACCTGTGCATTTTTGGAGAAAAAAAGATTAGCAATGTTAAAAAGTAAGGGGTTTTTTTTTCAGCCTTCTCCAGTTTCAGTGTTCGGTTGTAAATCTGTAACAGTATTATATGTTATATTTAAAGAGTGAGAGCTCATGAGCAACTAAGAATCAGTTCTACAAATCTATAAACTGTAAAAAGCTTTTGAAGCCTTTAAAGCAAAATCCCTATTGCAATGGAAATTTTACACACGTGGAATGCAAATACGAGGTTCTAATAGGAAAAACATTACTAATAGTTTAGCTCCTCATATATTGTTGATCCAAGGTTACCTTTATTGCTATAACAAGTCCTGTCAAACTACTTTATTTTGCCTTTTTTCTTTTTTAGACACAAATGCACTGGCACTATGTAACTTATGAGAGCTCAGGATACCAACAAGTTCTCAAAAGTGTTTCGTTGCTATCTTCCAGCAAAAACACCTGTGCAGATCTGAGTGTGGGGAGAATCTGGCATGTTATGGACTAATGTCAAGGAAGTGCTTAATATGATAGTGAAAGTTACAGGGAGTTGTGAGAGTGCTGTCATATCTGCCCAGATTCAAATATCCTAGGCAGCTTGATGACCATTGCTGCCAAAAAAACCTGCCCTGGAGACTCTCAGCACAGCAAATAGAGAGGGAAGCAGCACAAGAGGCCACATAAGATGGGAGCTGGGCCATCTTTGGAGAAGAGTTGTCTAGCGGAGTTTGGACTGCCACATGGAAATGCCAGCTTGTATTTCATTCTAGTTTCTCTCAAAAGTTTTGACAGGTTTGACATGTTCCTGCAAAATGCTTAGATTCACTTATAGCAGCTTTTTTCAATACAATAGTACTGTCAAGAAATGTTTACCTGTTAAATTTCTTTGGAGTGTTTCCTCGCAATAGATGTTTTCAAAAAGGTTTTATTAGTTTCTTTGTTTTCCCACTTTAGAATAAAATTCTGGAAAGAAAACAAATTTTCCTTGTTTCTGAGGGTCACCAGTGTTCTGTAATGGTTCCTTACACAAGGGGGGCTCTTCTCTACAAATCTGTGTATGAGTTTGCCTTTCCTTTAAGAACTCATCAGGTTGTCAATCTCTTTTAAGGTCATGGACTGTCCCTCAGTTTCAGTAATCCTTATGGGAAATGGGCCCCATGTTTATTGTCTTTGGTATCTACTGTTTCTTTTTTTCTTTTAAGAAATTTTGACATCTGTTGTTTTCTAGATTTTTGGGGGTATATTCTTTAATTTCTCCTGCATCACCATCAGTTTCTTTGATCAGTTTTAAATAATTTTTTAAAGAAAAAAGAAAAAATACTCTGATACCATCAAAAGCTTTAAGTGAGATAGGGCTGAAATGCAGTTATCTTACCATCAAATGCTCTTGTGTAGAGTTCTTTTTATTTTTGTTACAGCCTCTGAGCACATTCTTAGTCACACTCGGTTACCATCCGTTTTTCTGCTAATCTGGCATAATGGCATGGTGACAAAGCAGAAAGAGAGTTAACACAACAGATAAAGCAATTACACTGTAAGAATACATTGTGTCCATATGGGGAATTAAAACTCAGTTATGCTTTGATGGTAGAATACAGTGAGATGGGCCAGGGCTGCCCAGCGCAGTCATGTGCGATAGGCACCCAGAGCGGAGGGTCTGTCTAGGCACGTTCATGTACCTCATAATCTGAGCTGAACATGAGCTGGCCTGTTCAGATGTCATGGGGCCAATTCCCTTTAAACATAATAAAAGGCATATTTTTCTAAATCTAGTGCTTGAAGATAAATCCAACTTCCATGTATGAGTGCATATATCACAAGAAGGCGATAAATAATATTGTCTTCTGTTATCTTCAGAGCCAAATTTTGTGTCATCTTATGACATTGGGAACTTTACCTACTTCTTCTTCCGGGAGAATGCAGTGGAACATGACTGTGGGAAAACAGTCTTCTCTCGTGCTGCTCGGGTCTGCAAAAATGATATTGGTGGCAAGTTCGTGCTGGAGGATACCTGGACTACCTTCATGAAAGCTCGGCTGAACTGCTCTCGCCCTGGAGAAATTCCATTTTACTATAATGAACTACAGAGCACTTTTTTCCTGCCAGAATTGGACTTGATCTATGGGATTTTTACCACTAATGTGTAAGTAAATTCCACATTATGCTTTATTTTCTTGCTATTTGTGACAGTAAAAACTAAAGCTTCTGAGATGCTCTCTTCTGCGTATGCCAAGTAAACATCATAAATTCAAACTACTGTTTCACCCAATCCACTGTCCTCTTGTGAAGCATCACATGCTTCTCACATGAATTGTTGAAGGCGTATGAAAGAAGGAAGAATTCTTAATATATCCTTACAGCAGGGAGACAGTTTTGTTTGAGACTATTCAGTCATCTTTTTCATACATTGTTATAAAGACATTATTTTTTATTTTGCACACCATTGTAATATGTAAATACATTGTGTATTTATGAAATAAGTATAATTGTAAGGTGACATGATAATGAATTTGACATGATGTAATTCGACCATGTCAGGAGGAGCTCACCTTACCCAAAAGAGCACAAGAGGTGCTCTTACATGTTTTAAGTTAGTCCTAATGTATACTCATGTGAGTTTGGGGGTCAAATCAAGAATTTAATCTAATTTTAACTGAACCTTTTAAATCAACAAGGTAAAATTTAAAATACAGTTTGGTCTTAAAAATTAAAATCTGTTAAATATTAAAATATTGGATGGACATAAAAGCTCTCTAGTCTCTGAGCTCAATATCAAGAGTTGCTCAGCTCTTAGGAAAAAGAGACATTCATCTCAGAAATGTCCTTTGTAACTTTAAACATGATAACTGGAGTTCATATGTTGTTCAGTGAGTTATGGCTGTGCAGCCCAATGTTTGGACCATTAGTACAGAGTTTCAGATTTTGATTTCTGATTCTCTTACTTGCTTGCAGTGTCTTGCTGTGTAAGTTAGCTTTGTCTAGAATTTTAAAAGGTATTTGGGCACCTAAATCATAGATTAGTGCCCCTTACTACTGCTGTAAACACCTGGATACCTACCTTTTATAAATATCCATTAACCAGGTGGGAACAGTCACAAATTTGTGCCAACAAGTTATGATCCCTGAGTATTTCAGACAGTGAGCATGAATTTGAGCTTAAGCTAGTTTTCATGCTTTTGATATGGTCCTTTATTAACACATCTAGGTGTCTTCCAGACTCGGGCTCGCCCCGGGCTGGCAGCTCAGTCTGTGAGCATGACTAGTGAAGGTCTGCTTGCACCAGACTGTGACGATTCCTGACTTGTGCCATCAGATAATGAGCTTAACCCTGTTCCCACAGTGTAGTAATGTAGTGAATCTAAATGCTACTCTTTTTTTAAGAGAATAGTAGACTATAAGAGACTTTGGGACTACTGGGGATAAGAAAATTTGATGCTGTTTTCATCAGTAATTTTCATTTCATTGGTCTATCTTACTAGCTAGTTCAAATCATAGAAGGCAGGTATTTCTCAGGTGGCATGCTCATACACTGTTCAACATGATCTTTCACGACAAGTCAAAATAGCCTTGACACGCTCCTACCACAGAAAGCCTGACTGGAGTAATTCTGCTCCAAAAAGTCCACAGGGCTTTTCCCATGGAAGGGGAATGATGCTCTTCTCTCAGAAGGGCTGTCCTGACAGTTTGATGAATAATAGAATTTTCTGTGCTACAAATTCCACAGTTTTTGAGGATGAGTAAAGATATCAGGGCTGCCATCAGCACACTCTGGCTCTTCTGAAAACAAACTTGCTAATATAAGAATACCTTTGCCACATGAACATTGACAATATTTGAAACCTTGCTGCCACTTCCTTCTTCCTCAGCGGCTCAGCATTGTCTTGTCCAACAGAGATGGACTATTCAAAGAGGAATTAATTACAACTTTTTGAAGGTGGGCTTTTTTGATAACTCCATGTCCTGGTTTGAGCGAGTGGTGGGTTTTTTTGGTAGCAGGGGAGGGGATTACAGTGGTGGGCCCCTGTGAGCAGCTTCTTGAAGCTCCCCCAGCTCCAAGTCGGACCCACCTTTTCACCAAAGCTGAGCCAATTAGCAACAGTGACTGGACATCTGTGGTAACATACTTAAGAAGGGGAATCTGGGAGAAGTTGTGGGAGTTGGGAGCCAAAGTTGGGAGGAGAAGATCTGGGCAAACACTGAGGTCAGTGGAAGAAAGGAGGAGAATGGGTGGAGGTGTGCTGAAGCAGAAACTCCCCTGTATCCCGTGGTCAGAAGGCAGGGCTGCCCCCCGACACCCATGGGGGTCTACAGTGGAGCAGATACCGATTTGCAGGCTGTGGGGGGCCCTACGCCAGGACAAGTGACTGAGCCCGAAGAAGACGGGGACCCCATGGGAAGAAGGCCCTGCTGTTGTAGTTTGGTGCTGGGAGGACTGCAACACGTGAGGGTGACCTCTACACCTGTGGGAGTGACTCATGTTGGAGCTGGTTTGTGAAGGACTGTCTCCTGTGAGAGGGGGGCTGTGCTGGAACAGGGGAGGAATGCCAGGAGTTTGCCCCCACCCCCCCTGTCCCTGAGGTGAACTAAGTGGCAGGTCTGACTGCACCCTCCATTTTCTGTCCCCTACACTACTGAGCAGGGAGGTAGAGATATTGGGTGCAAAGATGAGCCCAGAAAGAAGGAAGGCGTGGGGGGTAGGTGTTTTCAAGATGTGGGAATGCTTCTCACAGGCCTACTCTGTCTGTTACATGTTGCTGTCGTTACTGTCTGTATTAAATGTATGTTCTTTTTTTTCTTCCCCCAAAAGCCTGTCATTTTCCTGTGCCTTAAAAGATGGGGTCATCCCTCCTTGTCCTTATCTCTAGTTCCTGGTCTTTTGATTCCCTCCTTCCCAGCACCGGAGGGGAAGGGGAGGAGGGAGTGGCTGTGTGGTGCTCAATTGCCCTCTGAGCTCAAACCACAACACTCCACTTAAATTATTTTTGTTCCTGCTGTCAAATATTGTAACTAAAGTTTTGGATGTTGTTGAAATGTTGTAGCTTTAGGATTACTTCCCCGTGCTGAACGCCTGTTCACAGACACCTACACAACCCATATGATCCACCTTCAGCCCTGCATCCTGACAGTGGAGAAGCACCAGCGTTTCCCATGATGGGGAATAACATATTCTTTTCTGTTAGTGTAACACCATTAGATATTACTGAACCACATTCAGCATTCTTCAGTCTCAATATCTTCAGAATTGCAATAATATTATTGTACCCTAATGTTTGGGTTTTGTTTTTTTTTAATATACTGTGAATATACTTTAATCTACTTTGGGGAAAAAAACTGAAGCATTTCTGTCAATAAAGACTGAGTAATAGTAAAACCTGCGCCCTTTATGTGTGGTTGACTATTAAGTCCACTATAGCCACAGCTTCATAACAAAACTGATTTTGTTTCTTTCAGACTATCTGAAAATCTATAAGCATGAGTCTAATGTCCTTTAAGGAATTAAAGAAATTCAAGAAGACTTAGTAGGGTTAATAATATTAGTGAGCTGTATTTAATGATAGTTTATATAGGCAAGGAAGTGAAGTATCAAATTCAGTGATAATTGATTCTGCAGAAATTGTTAGCATGAGACTTCAAGTTTAGGGGTTTCTTTGAAATCAGAATGACAGGCATAAGAAAGGAAATTGCTCTTTTTGTCCTGCTATTAAATCCATATATCCTAACTCTTTTTTTTCAGTTGTTGGTAGATTTGATCCCCTGGGGTTATTTTTTCTTTTCATCATCTTGGAGTTTCTATAGTAGGCTTTCTTAAGCCTTGTGTAAATTACAGGCTGAGTTTAAAAAAAAGAAAAAAGAAAAAATGAATGCTGTGTGGATCAATTGTCAGCAGTTTTACCTGCAATAGAAATTTGTGCAACTGCCACCTAAATTATCTATAATTTTTTTCCCAAAGTGTGGAAAAGAGCAATGCAGTTTTCCATGTTACAGGCTCTCATAGTCACTGGATTATATTCTTTATACTGTGCAGAATTACTTTATTGTAATGTATATCACATTTTTTAAGACAAGAACAGGAAATTGTATGTTTTGCCTGACTGCTGTTTATTTCTGTTTATTCCTCTACCAGGATATCTTGTAAAGAATGCAGTCCAAGTTGTTTTCTCTCGATGGGTTTCTGGAACTTGCATTCTTATTGCTGTACATCTCTTGGAAGACAGGATTTTTGTCGAGGTGTCTTATGCAGGGGTTCCATAGGGTCTAGAGATAGTACCATACATTGAAAATCCTTACCTCTGTCGTGCTGCCATTTGTTGTATAGAAGAAACTTTAATGAGCCCTGAGAATAATCTCATCCTGAACTTTGTAACTAGAAGAAGGGTGTCCCTAATGCATGTGATTATGTGTGGAAGTAAAGCCTTGAGGTATTACAGCAGCAGCAGAAGGTAGGAAGTTCTGAGTTTCTCCCACACCAGCTACTTGGCAAGGCTGACAAAAATTTTAAAACCAATGTCTGTTCCTAAATCAGCACATCATATATCAATATCTTGAGATACCATCTTCTGGCTGATCATATCTGCTTTGTTAATTACCCGAAGGATTGGAGAGTTATTGTCATTTTGATTTATTTTTCAGCAAATGGACTTCTTAATGTTATTACTTATGTTAATGTTTGTGTTTCTTTTGCAGGAACAGCATAGCAGCCTCAGCAGTTTGTGTTTTCAACTTGAGTGCCATAACTCAGGCCTTTAATGGACCCTTCAAATACCAGGAAAACTCTCGTTCAGCTTGGCTTCCGTATCCCAATCCTAACCCTAATTTTCAGGTACAGATACATGGGAGAAGTACAGTAGTTTACATGAGTTATTTTCAAAGTGCTGTATTATGGTAAATAGGTCCAGTTTTGTAGTATGTTATAGCTTAACATCTTTAAAAAATCACACAAACACACACCAAAAAAAAAAAAAAAAAAAGCTTAAGAGATCCCCTTATTTCAACACGGTTTATTTTATCCTTCCACAAAATAATTTGGGTTGGAAAGCAGATGTGCTTTGAAGGGTAGAAGAAAAAAGTCTTAAATTCTATCTTCTATCAAAATGAAACACTACAGTTACCTGTCAAGGTGACATTAATTCCTAGCTGAAGTATGATCAAACTGCTATTCTCTTTTACATTGTATTTGTGCTATTAGAACCTGAAAAGGGAACATGGTCTGACAGAAAAAAGAAGGTGAGGGGATGTAAATGAGGAGTGGTCAGGATTTTGCATATTTTCCTGTGCAAGGTGGTCCATATTCCCTTAAGAGTCCGATTAAAAGAATTTGTGACATAGTGTGCCCCTCATTTGAGCTTGTCAGCCTCAGAGGGTGTAATAATCTGCGGTTGGCTGACAGTGTAAAATTAATTAGTCTGAGGTGGGTCACTCAGTGGAACTTTCTACAAAAAGAAAAGGGTATTTCAGGTAAGCACATATGCATTGTTTTCTTCTTCTGCATAGTCACCACTCCTACTAGGACAATTTTAGTGAGATTCTAGCAAGGGAAATGGAAAGGAAAACAGCATTAATTTAGTGATTAACTACAGTAGCTTCTCATCAAGATACTTAGGTGTATTCACCTTTATCCACCTTTCACCTTCCCTTAATCTCAATGAAGTTTCATGAGTTCAGTGCTGCTCCTATAACAGCCTTCCCTATCTTGTAAGAGTCATGAGATCTTTGCAAACATGAAACCAAATCACACACTAGGGATTGTAGGTAATTTTAATTACTTGCTGATTTATGCAAATGAAGGAAAATAAGACACTGAATTTGCTCTGAGTTACAGGCCAGAGCCATGTCACCTCTCCTAAATGCTACGTTTGGCATTAGCCCCAAGTGACAAGACACATTTAAGTAAGCCACATAGCAGAAGAGGGCTATGTTTGGATATAGCTTTTTACATATTGTAGAAATATTTGTATTGTCAAAATAGTGATAGTAAGGGGATCTAAGTGAGGCTAAATTTTTGAAGAAGAAAGCCTGAAGAAAGGCCTGTATGTAAAAACCTTTTCTTCTTTCTGACTAGGGGAGCAAGTCCAATAGAAGTTATTATCCTCTCCCTACAGATCTTGTATTAATGTGTTAATAATTATTGTGAGAGCACCCATACAGAATGATACATACAAACAAAGGTGACAGCCTGATGGCTGTGTAAACCAATTTAAGTCTCTACTGTTGGTGCTCATCTCTAAATCCCAGCCAGGACTGAGGTGTTGAAGAAATTTCTTGCGTGGATGGCCTGGCTGATTTTAATATGGCTGGTATTTCATCCAGTTCACAACAGTGGTAACAGTTGTATCATATCTCATCGAGCAACAGCTTTGTAGGCCCGTGCAAATGTTATAAGCTGTAACGTGGCCTTTCACACACAGTATTAAAGCCAATTGACATTAACTGCTCTCTAGGTATCATTAGTGATGTCGAACTTCTGTTCTTTTGCAGGTTCTATATTCTGTTGAACTTTCTGTTAGATTTCTGGCTCTGTAACTGCAGCAGTGGTGTATACCAGAAGCTAGTCTAATGCTTAGAGCTAGGTGTAACCATTTTATGTAACTTGATGGTGCTTTACAGTACATAGTTCACACAGATAGAATATATTCATTGGCTGAGGCACTGGTTTTCTTCCCAGATGGAAGGACATTTCTTTTGTAGAGTCCTTAAGATAAAATATCAGGAGTTCTATTTGTGTAGTCTCAGCAGTAGATTTATCCTCACAGTATTTACCTACTCAGGAATAACAGACAGAACTATGTGATTTGAAGGAAGGCTGCTGCTATGTAGTGATAGTTACACCAGACATTGTATTTCCAAGACTGGATTATATTGATTAAATACTTTCCAGATTAGAATACTATTGGAGTCTCAGTTTTGAGGAACACTGGTTTTCCCCAGAGATTATTGCTTTTCTCTCTACACAGGACAATTTCCATCCTAAGACCAAGGACCATATGTATTTCAGTGTACCAGGAGCATTCCAGCTGGAATCTTTCCTGTTTGATAGATTCAGAGAAATTCTTCTTTGGCATGGTTTATTTTTTTCACTGGCATGTCATGCAGGGTGCTCACAGAGCAAGTAATTGTTTCCTGACAGTTGCTTAAATGTCTTTCCTCATCATATGATCTCTCATTATGAAATTATTTATTTGAGTTTTTATTAACATTTGTGGATTTGGAATGATCACTTAATTTCAAACTGAAAGCATGGCAGTAATGAAAAAATAGCTGTTAGATGTTTGAATGCTGTATTATTTTGTTCATGCTGTAATTCATGGAATAATTTATGACAGTAGAATAGAGCAAAAAAGTATGACTTAGGTATGTCTTTCACATCACTAGCATATTTGATAAATGTTGTGAAGTATAGCTTTACTTCTCTGATGCAATTATGCATGAGTAAATGTGTATGTTTACATATTCAGCTTTCTGTTTTGTGTCCTGTTGAAGACTAAAACAAAGATGCTAAAATTAACTGCTAGTTTATTTTGCTTCGTTTATTTGTGGTTGAAATTGGCATGTGCAATTAGTGAATGCTTTCCTGTAAGGAAAGGGTACAGTTTTCAGATATAAAATACAGTCAGTTCCAAAGCAAAAATGTCTTTGCTGTGGATAACACTTTATAGTTAGAGTTCTGCGTTGTCCATTCTTGGCTGGTAAACAGAGGGTCTGAAGTAGCTGCTAAAACTCTATGTGGTGCTGTCACCTGGGATTTCTGTCAGACCTGGGCTATGGTGGGACATGGGATTTCTTTTGAAAATCTATTATCTTTAGGACTGTGTCTGTGTAAATTATAAAGAAAACTAGTCAGAAAATTCTGTGGGTTGTTGGTTGGTAGTCCTTCTCCTTCCTGCCCTGTGAACATAGCATATAGCAAAGTATTACAATAGCCCACTTGTGGTGGTCAGTCTGGTGCCCTCTCATATTGTTCAGAGTTAGGGAACCTCTGTACTACTGCCTCAGGAAAGTGGAGCTTCCCCAGTCACTGTGTGGACAGCCTGGTCCGCACCAAAATGAGACCTGAAAGTGGAATTCTACAGTGTCACTACAACATATACACATGTTTTTTTATTTTCTTGTGCTGTAAATCAGAGGGTAAATCTGTTGTTATTGTTGATGCACATAGTAATGTTACTTCTCTGTGTTTACAGTGTGGCACCATGGACCAGGGTTTGTATGTAAATCTGACTGAGAGAAATCTTCAAGATGCTCAAAAATTCTTCTTAATGCATGAAGTTGTTCAACCAGTTATTCCAATTCCTTACTTCATGGAAGACAACAGCCGATTTTCCCATGTGGTTGTGGATGTCGTGCAGGGCAAGGACATGCTTTTTCATATCATCTACCTTGCCACAGGTATGAACTCTGCATTGCTGTGATAACTGCAAAAGTTTGAGGTCTATGAGTTTCAATGTTCTGTGAATCAGTTATGAAATATGTGTAGTGCACCTTGAACAACAGCTTTGCCTCTTTGACAGCACTAATTCTATGTTTTCTGAGTAGATGAATTCAGCAGTCTGCAATGTCTTTGTTTATATTACGTTGTGAACTCAAATTATGGTATCTGTTTCCTATTTGGCTTTGAAGGTATGAAGCCTATGGTGCTCTTGAGGAAGCAAAGGGTTGGAAATTCTACAAACAGGACTTCACAAGTTTCTCTGCCTTTTATTCTTTTTATGTAGTTCAGAGTACAATCTCACAAAGATAAGATAGTTTAGGATCCTCTGAGATAGAAGTAACTGTACAAATGGCAAATGAAATTACTGCTATTGCTATTCCTGACTTTTTTTCTCACAAATATTTTATTATCCTTCCTTTTCATCTCATTTTTAAGTCATTCATTATGCAGTTTTACACCTTGCCTTATTATTTCCCATTTATATGTGAGTTTAGCAAGGAAAGAAAAATAATCCTCCACATAAAATTGACTTGGTTTGAAATATTGCTTTCTTGGTTCAAAATTTCAAGCGTCTTAAAAATAGAGAGGGTGTCAGGAAATGGTTTTTGCAGAACAAGTATGTCCCCAGATGAGATTGAAATACTAGGTTGGAATAAAATGTTTAGAGCCTCATGGCATAAAATTTAGGGTAGTTCTCAAATACTTAGTCCTATGCACATTAGTAGGCAATAGATCATCAAAGCAATGGTTTATTAATGTGCATAGTCTCACAGTGAGTAAGAACCAAATACAATAAATTTAGGGGAAGAATCTGTTGACCAACCAGAGGAAAAAAAATTCCTAATCCTATTTGTTTGATCTTGCAATCAATGAAGTACATTCCAAAATTGTGATTGATACAGTAGAAACTGGATCAATCCTTAAATTCCTAAAATTATGATTACTAATGACAATTGTATATTCTATAACTTATCATTTATCAAGAGCCCAAGAAAAATATGCATTGTGATTCAATATATGATTATATTTTCCCTTGAAAATATGATACTATTTTTCAGAGAAGATTGCTTCTTTGACTCTAAAGAAGTTTTACAGTAATTTGTCGCATTTGGGTGAAACAGTATTTCTTTACATATTATCCTTGTAGCTTTCTCATTGTGCTCCTTGAAAGATAGGCAGTAATATAAAAGCTTTTAATAAGTTAAAAATGTGCTTGGATTTGTCTAATTCTAGTCAAAACAGCCCACTGGTTGGTAAATAATAACATTTGAAGTGAAATCATGACAACACTAAATGCTGTTTGTATTGTAGAAGTCTCCTGACAGAAACTGATTTACAGAAACATGTACTGAATGTTTTTATGTGAAGAGACTATCACTGCATTGTGGGATATTTACATTATAATGGCAGCACCAAGAATGTTGCCGTTTTTCATAATTCTGATTGTGTTCAGTTTCCCTTACTGTGTTGCCTTTTATGTTTGATTCAGTAAGTGAGGATCTAAAGCTTTACTTTTCATAGTTTATTAATAAATTGTGGTCAGTAAAGATTCTAGGTTCTTTTCATACGTCTTTCTTGCTGGTAGTAAGATACTGTTCCTATACTTTTTATGATGTATGCTTGCCTTCCACTTTCATTCTTCTCTGTACCTCTGGTTTTGGTCGTTCATGGAAGTAGGATACTACCTTAGCTGAATCTTTAGTCTGACTCTAGCACATGCTTATATGTAATCAGATAGTGTATGTTTTATAAGTGTGAGAAACCATATAATAAAAAAACCCAGCTAACATTATTGTATTCTTGAAATTTTCTCGAACTAGCCAATTCCATTTCACTTCTATTTCACTGAATTTCAGTGGATTTTGTGGTTTCTGCTCCACTCCCCCCCAGTTGAGTGTAAATACTAAGCTTTATTTTCCAAGAAATATTAATATTCACTTTTCAGAAAAAGTATCTTTCTGGTAGATTTTGAAATTACCACATGTTTATATATAAATACCATAAATATCATATCTACAGCACATAAAGGTAGTTTAAAAATCCCAAGACAGCAAATTACACAGTGTCATTTACTTAGAAACTTATGATTTGAGGACAAAGGCAGTTTTTTACCTTCTTTGGGGTGCAGGTCATAATTTTAATTTCATGATATTGGTAATGATGCAGCATCTTAGTTCTTTGTGTTCCTTGTGTAGAACCTGTGGAGCAGTTAGCATTGAGTTTGCATCCTAAGCTGCATGTGATAAAAGATTACTGAGGAAACACCACTGCTTCTGTAAACAACAGAAACTAAAAGGCAGCAGCCTTAACTCTGAAAATATAAACAATAACTTTGAAAGCAGAACAAATGTAATAATTTTGAATTCCTCTAGTGTCCAGCCTTACTCCCACATACAGTGTCATCTGCCTCAAGCTCCTAACACCATAAAGCATGTGTGTGTCTGGGTGAGGTGGAATAATGGGGTTACAGTTACTACCAGACTGAGAGAGGTTGTCATTATTGTATCTTTTCTAATTTAATTTGCTTGCATTATTAAAAGTGGTGACAAACTAAATTTGGAGATAATTTTTTGCCACAATGCTCCACCCTCAAAAAACCCCAATGGAATGGTCTGGAGAACAGGCTGGTCTGCATTCAGTCCCTGGGAAAATTAAGAAGCACACATCATTGGAGCACACTTCTGTGGACGTGTGATGGAGAAGGTGATTTGAACATTCAGCATGGATTTCCCAAGGGTTCCCAAGACCTGACCAATCTGATTACTTTTTGTAATAAAATGACTGGATTTGTGCATGAGGAGAGACTAATACCTCAACTTCATCAAGACTTTTGGTACTGTTTCCCACAATATTTATATGTCCAAATTAGGATATATGATCTGTATGGACGAACAACTGGATTTATAAAACCTGCTTGGATGTCAGGCTCAGAGGGTAATTGTTAATGGGGTGTATACAAGTGGTAAGAAACTGAGTACTGTCCTGTTTAACATTTTAATCAGTGCCCTGGAGGAGGCAACAAGAGTACACTCTATCAAGCGAGCAGATGACACCAGACTGGGGTACCAGTAGTTACACTGGAGGACAGTGCTGCCATCCAAAGGACCTAGACATGCTGGAAAGATGAGCTAGCAAGAACCTCATGAAATCCAACAGGTGCAAATATGAAGTCCCAAATGTGGGAAAGAATAACTCTGTGCAATGATTGAGGCTGAGGACTGACTCTCT
The DNA here is from genome assembly GCF_965140245.1 of Athene noctua. Taxonomy (NCBI): domain Eukaryota; kingdom Metazoa; phylum Chordata; class Aves; order Strigiformes; family Strigidae; genus Athene; species Athene noctua. The sequence continues at coordinate 78,883,936 of NC_134038.1, read as the reverse complement.
AGGAAACAGCTCTGCTGAAAGGACTTGGGGACTTTGGTAGACAGCAAGCTGAAGTTGAGCAAAGAGCACACCCTCACCGTAAAGAAGGCCAACAGTGTCTTGGGCTGTATTAACAGGAACATAGCCAGTAGATCTGAAGAGCTTAAAAGTATCTTAGAAGAGCTTAGAGAAGTAGATCAGAAGAGCTTATCCCCATATACTCAACATGCTTTAGACCACATCCAATTTTGGCCTCCCCTCAGTACAAGGACGTTGAAAAACTGGAGCAAATTCAGTGGCGGGCCACCTTCTGTTAGAAGCTGGAGCACCATGCCCTAGGAGGAGAAGCCGGGGGAGCTGGACTTGTTCATCCTAGAGGAGAAAAGGGTCCATGGCGGGACTAGTAACAGCCTGCAAATACCCGTGGAGAATTTACATGTAGAACAGAGCCAGGCTCTTCACAGTGGTGCATGGTGGGAAGACAAGAGACAATAGTCAGAGCATTTCAGACTGGATATAAAGAAAAGCTTTTTCACTCCGAGAACAGTCAAGCAGTGGATCGGATTTCACAGAGAGGTTGTGCAGTCTCCCATCCTTGGAGGTTTTCTAGACCAGACAGCAACCCAGTCTGTACTTTGAGCCCAGGGTTGGACTTGAGACCTCCTGATGTCCCTCCCAACCTAAATTGTCATTTATATGCCAGTACAATGTGCAAATTGGCTGGATTAAATTACATTTTCACTCAACCCTGTGATAATAGAAGTCATTGTACTTTCTGCTGCCGAAAGGAAAGTGCATTCAACTCTAATGTAAGTACAGGCAGTAAGCAATGTGCACCTAGTGGTGTAAAGTGGGATGCATCCAACCCATGGTGTGTGAGTTGTGCTCTGCATAAATTTTGAGTTATAATTCATTAAAACATTCTTTCAAAAATTGTCTTTTAAAATGCACAAAGCTGATTCAGTGGAAAGGTAGGCATATGGATTGAATTGAATACAAATGAATGCTCTGCTGTCTTTGTTACTTGAAAAAAAAATCCCATTCTTTGAAGCAGATGGGCAGTAGTTAAGAGAGAATTCTCTCTTCCTCCCCTCACATTCACTTACCTATCCACCCTGTTATTAGAATACAAATATTACAGAGGAGAATAACCCTGACAGTATAAAAGTGTAATCTAATTTTGTTAAACCTTAAATAGATATTATATTACTTGAGGAGAGACTGGGAGTAAGCAAACAAATGCATTAATATGCTGTGTCAACAGTCTTCATTTCCTAAACCTTTATCAAGTCATCATTCTGGTAGAAAATTCCAATGTGCTGGGATTTAACAGCTACTACTCATATCAAAAATATATTCTAGTACTTTGGAAACACATCTTAATCTTTCACTTCTAACACAGAATGAAGGGATATATCAATTCCTGAACATTTTGTGTTGCTTAGAGCTACAGCAGTGCTGCTGGCTTTATGCAGGCAGAGATCCCTAAAACAATTTTCAGTGATTCAGAAAGGGAAGTCAAGGAAAGCATTCACAGAAGTTATGAACTAAAAATCACCTATAATAGTAAGTTACATATGGAGCAAGCTAGAGAACAACCCAATATTCTAACAACTTTTTGAGTTTAAAAGACTGCTTCATTAGAAGAAAATCCAAGCAAAATGGTGCTATATGTGCTATAGTTTTGTTTCCCTCCTTTTTTCCTCCCCCCCCCCGGTTTTTTTTTCACCCTTTTATTTCTCCCTTTCATTTTAAATGCCCAGGTGTTCCATGGTTAAAAGCTTTGGCAGTATCAAAAGTTTTTCAACTTTTTCAACTTGAAAAAGTTTTCAAAGTGTTTTTTTCAGAAAACAGGACTCTGCAAGAAGAAGTAGCCTTTATTTAGAGGAGTGTTGCAAAATGTATGGATTTATTAGAATGAACGAGAAAATTATTTGGTATTTTGTTTAGTTTGAGAGTATTCTGAAAACAGTTTCTGGTTGCTGTTTCTTGGGACTTCAGAAAAGCTAATATTTGCAGTGTCTGAAGAGAAACTTGAAGGCCATATTTTAAAAATTACTTGGAAAAAATCCCATGTTTTCTCTCTTCTTCAGTCCCACTGGATAGCATATGTCCCCTCTGTGGACAGAGTTTTCTTCCTCAGTATCCTGAGTAGAAATGGTATGTGCCCAGTGGTGGATCCTGATTATTGGATTTTATAGTTTAGTATTGATGAAGCTGGGGTATGGCTCACTTACAAATAGAGTATGAAACCTGAAGAAAGATTTATTGTTGGCTGCATTTCATGTCTCTGGGTGGGTTGTTCACTGAACTAAACCTGAATTTTTATGTCATAAAGCCAGGTTTTATCTGAGGCTTAATGGTGACTGGAGAATATTAGAACAGGTTTTGAACTTCCCTTTCCAAAAAGTTCTGGAAAGTGGTTTTCCTCCATTTTAAAGGGGAGGAATTATCATTATTCTCTAGCAATGCAGAGAGTAATGATAAAAATAATTCTAATGAAACAATTGGAGAGGTTTCACAAAGAAATTTCAAAAGATATTTTTTGAAAATGCAGACTGATTTTTTATATATTTGCCTTTAGAAAGGTTATAACAGGTAGTAAATCACAAATGTAGCATTTTTCTCATGAAGCCTCAATGCTGTAGATTGTTCAGAAACTACTCAACCTCATGAACGGATTTGGAAGTATGCATGAAACTCAATTTGGAAATGCTATCAAAACAATTTGTATTTCTTCTGTTTGTCATACTAGATGGGATTAAATTGATGCAAAGTGTGCACAATTTGATCCCACTGTGATTTTTGTTACAGTTCTTTTTCCTTTTGTTTTTGTAATCACTATGCCACACTTTTTGCTAGGGAACAACCCAAGGTCTTAAGAAAAAAAGAAAAAGTTTTTGGGAAGAAATCTCAGATGAAATATTGTCATTTTCCTGGCAGACTACAGCTTCTGATCAAAGTGTGCAGCTTTCACAGTTTGGTATGCATGGTGTCCTAATATATGTAGTACATATTAAGTTACCGACCTTAAAATTATAAGTAAAAATATATGCTTATATGCATTTCATACATGGTGAAGAGAGCAACAAAGCCTAAACTGACTGCATTTTTCCAATTTAATTGTATTTCTGACTGTATTATATCAAGTGTGTTGAGGTTATTGGAAGTAAACTGTAGATAATTTTTGTAGAAAGGAGCTAGACTTTTCCTCTTAGTTTGAGAAGCACCTTTTTAGTCTAGAAATTACAATATAAATGCAATAATAAAGATCAAAGAGGTTGTAATTTGAGTCACAAGTCATGTGTGAATGTGATAGGTAGTCTATTTGTATGTATTAATACTTTGTATGTATTAATACTTTCTAGTTCAAAACCAGAAACAGGTAAATCAAGAGTGCAGATGGATTATGGGACATGTACACTGTGGCAGGCAGTTGTCTACCTTTTAAAACTATTTCTCTTCCGTTGTAACAGAAAACAGAATTGCTTTGTTTCTTGTGCCTTTCCTTGACAAAGGTTTAGTGTCCTTTTACACAGTTGTAAAGCACCCTTGCAATGGTTTTAAAACTAATTCCCTGAAACTTCTTATCCTTCTGACCTTACGCAATGTCATTGTAAGAGACTTGAAGCAAGGACAATCATCAGTTACTCTGATGTCTAAAACTGGTACATGGTAGAAGACACCAATCCTAACAGCAATATGATGATCTTGAACATTTGCTTAAAAAAAATAATCAAGCAGTAAACTGTAAAATTAATAACCTAATTCTCTGCTCCTTTTGCAATGACCACTACTTCATTCACCTTAGCTGAATGAATACTTTGTTTATATTCTTAATCTTTCCAGGAAGAGTTTTGCTGTGAAGTTTGAAAAAACATTTAAAAGATTGCACGGCTTTGTCTTCAAGAGGCTAATGTTCATTCTGGGATTTATGTGAATGTTACTAAGAATGCTTGCTATATATTCCTGCTAGAATATTTATGTTATTTTCCATGTAGAATATCTTTAAAGACAACAAAGGGCAGTGTAAACCGTAGCTGTTTTACCATATTATTTAAAGTCAGAAATGTTGATTTGCCACTGTCTTGTGTATTGTGTCATCTGTACTGGGCAAAGTGGCTTTAAACTGTTACCAAATGAGAACGGTCATGTCTAACGTCCAGGCTACATAGTTATAAATGTTACTACAGAGCTCAAGAGAATCAAACCCAGCATTTAAAATGTCCAGTATTACTGATTTCCCTTGGCTTTATCACCATGTGTAGATATAAATCATTTTGTCAGCTCCAGTTGGAGAGTGCTAAAGAGGTTTCTTAATAAATAGATGGCTCTAACTAGAGCTGGTTAAATTATTCATTGACAGCAATTTATATGTGAGAATCATGGCCCTTTATTTGGTTAACAAATTACCCACCACTTATTTGTAGTCATTTTTTGTTATTATAATCAACCCATAAATAGGTCATGATTTTGATTAGTTTGTTGCTGATATTTGCTCATATAGTTTGTTCGCATTTTAGGCAGCATGTCCGTGAATTGCCTGCTGCAAGTAGATGGCATTTGTATTCTGCTCTCTCCTGGGAAAAATTTAAGTAGGAGAAGCCCTTTTTTCTGTTCACAAATTATAATTATGTCTTTATAATTGCCCAGCTCTATCAGATAAAAGCCATAAATAAATGTCCAAAGAACATATGGTGTGTGCACTTCTGTGCCACCACTGGAAGTCAGAATTTCTGCAAGAACCAGCTACTGGCTGAAGAACAGCTGGCTCTGCTTGCATGGGAGCGAGACTAATGCTGGGGCCAGGGAGGGAAAGATTGTGAAGAGCTGGAGACAAAGTTTCAACCTTCTGTTAGAGACCAGCTCCTCTTTATCACAGTGACACTGAGCTTTCAAATCGTGTTTGATTACCTTATAGACTTAGAATGGCCAAATAGACTTCACTTCTTCCTTTCTATTTTTTTCTGGGACCATCACCTCTTCTTCCTGGCAGGGAAACTAGACTTGCTAACCCCTACATTCACTATTAGATAATTCTAATGCACAGAGTGTGAAGCTGCAAATGAAAAAGGAAGTGTCTTGCTGTCTTCAAAGCTAAGTTATCTATTAGCATCTAAACATATATAAATCTCTTGGTTTGTACCTGGTAGCGTGCAGTGCCAGTCAACAGGCTTGGCCCTAATTTTGAAAACAGCTATTGGAATTAGTCTTGTCTTGGGGCAGAGTTTGACCTGAAGACGTCTGTGTAACTCTTGCGTGAGTACCCAGTTAGTGTTCAGGATTCTTTCTGAGAAAAGTGGGGAGGAAGCCTTCCCTTTCAAAGGACTTGGCTGGATCAGAACTTTTCAGAAAGGGTTAGGTAACTTGGCATGTTGCTGAGCATTGTGAACATCTTTATAATGTTCTGCAAGGCCTTTTACTTTTAAAAAGCCTTTCATTTAGGGTGGACGTGCATAAGAGTGACTGAATGAACCTCTGCCAACCAAAGAAGAAAATAGAATAGTTAAATCATGGGGAGGAAAAAAAAAAAAAAAGTCTAAACTGTACATGATACTCATCTTTGACCCTAGGCAAAAAAAAAAAAGTTGGGTCACAAACATGATATTATATGGACAATGCTCAGTGTGAGCTGTCATTGAAGCAACTGTTAAATGGGATATTCTGTTGAACTCCTGGTTTTGTTAACTTTTATGAGCTTCTTCATTGTGCAGCCTTTTTCCCTGTAAACCTCAATAAATTGAAATGTTTACAACTGAGCAAATATAAGCAGTGCCACTAGTAGACAGTGGGGGTTTTCCCCAATAGTGTTTGTGGATTTTTCTTCCCTTGTGTTTACCCAGCTCTGGTCATAGGACAGGGCAAATCTTCATAAGCTAGAGAATTTCTTAGTAAAGAGTAAAGAGATGCCTTATTTACTTTGTTCTGTGACTTGTAAAAGTCATCAAAATGTGGAAATGTGTTATTCCAAATACTGTGGCCTTTGTGTGAAGAGTCCTGTAACCTGTGGACAGATTCACAAAAAGATAATGAGGTTCCATATGGATTTTACTGTATCAAGTCACTGGGTAACAGTCATAATATACGGAGCAGAGACTCACTTGTCTACAGATTCAATCTTCTAGTTATTTATTTTTCTTTCTTATCCTGTGAATCATGGAGATTTGACTCTACAACTGGATACCTTCAGGAGGAACAGGCATGACCACAACCAACATAGTGGTTAGATCACTTGCCTAGGAGATAAGAGTTGATTTTTAACTAACAAGATGTGTGAGGTTTCCTGGTTATTACCAGATGTCCCAACTCCTAGACTATTATATAAAGAATACAATGTAATATGATTATATATATTATATATATTATATACTGTGGCTATTACCGCTTTAATATCCTAGAGTACTGAGATGAACATCTTCTGGTGAGAGGTTTTTAGGTTCATGTCTCTAATCCCAATTTTTCTTCTGTCTTGTCTGTTTACTTCCTAATTTACTGTAGATTAGAAAGAAATCAGCATCATTCTTTGCCTTCTGTATTCTGAACAAAAGATGAAGTTCTATTCACATCATACTGGATTTGTACTGGATTTGGTCATCTAAGGACAGGGGCATAGGGACATATACTATACAAACTGCAAATGAGTTTGAGTGGAGGGTAGTCCCTGAAACATTCTGGTTTGTGATGCTTCTGGATCTGTAGAGTAGTCAGTTTTATTTCTGACACTTCCAGTGAAAATAGCCACATATGACTCAGTTAAGAAATCAGGCAAAGTTTATAGTGGGTTATTATCTGAGAAGTAGTTTTCTCCACTTGTGCATGTAAGTACTTCTTTGATCTGAGCACTGGAAAATTTATTCAGTGGGAAAACACTATCATATTCATAGTGTGTGTTAGGTAGTACAAGGTATTTATTATTGTGGTGGCACAAAGGAAGGCAATAAAAAATAATAGGAGCAGTAAGCACTCCCTGTCTGGTCAGATCCAATCAGAGTTAATACATCTTAACTTTGGGACACTGGCAGGGATCCAGGGCCTGTATTCAATACTAATTTTTTCCTTTGTGTACAGTGTGGCATTATTCACTGCTGTTCTTTGTCAGATAGCAAGCCTTAAATCATAAGAACCATTTCATCTTGTGATTAATATCTATGTTTATTATCTACTCTACTACTCTAGTTAGAGGGTGTACATTTCTTTAGAGGTGCTCATCTCCACTATCTGAGAAGTCCAGTCCTAACTACTGAATAAACATTTTAGAAGGTCTCTCCAAAATAGGAATGTTTTCCTTTCCTGATAAGTTTCTGGGAAATTAATACAGAATTTTTGTGTGGTTTTTTCATTGTGAATTGTCTTACACAGTAGCAACATTATAGTTTTATTTCTTTCTCTTTTCAGAACCCAGAGTATCAAAATTATGCAGCTTTTGATAGCGGTAATGTTTCGCATTCCGTACCATAAGAATTCTTGTGTCTTCTTTGCCTCAGGGCTTCAAGCTTTGTGTGTGTATGACTGATTTTTAGTACACTAAATGCTAGATGTTGTCAGTGAGAGCGGCTGTAATTACAATATATTGCCAAATAGGCATTCTCTAGAATAGGTGTTATTCACATGTAGCTCTTGATATTGGATCTGTTTAGTTATCACCAAACTGTCTTTAGGAATTAAATTTTTTTCATGTTTGGGAACAAAAAGGGTGTTGCCAGTCACACTCTTCTCAACTACCTGTATCTGAACTGCAGCTTATTTTGTCCTAATTTATGTCTGGAAGTACAAACTAGATAGCTCATCTTAAGTACAACCCTAAGCAATCCTTACTTAATTATTTCTTATGATAATGTGTTGATTTAAAAGGCGAATTCATATCTAGTGGACCAAAATATGTGAGATGCCTGAAGATATCTGTTGGGCCTCTTGGTAAAGGTAGACTCATAGCACATATTCTCAGGTTAATGTGCATTATTGGCAGGATCCATTTTATTCATATACAGTAACTATGATCAAAGACAATAAATATGCACATTTTGGTTTGGGCTGTAGGTTTGATGCACCAACATGGTCTTGATATTCTATTTCATTTTGAATCTGACATTGTTGAAGTGCATTTGTTTTCTAAACTGGAAGAACGTGTATTTTTACATGTCAAGTTACTTCAGTCAGATGCAAGACAAAAAAATGTTAGACTGGCCTGCTTTGAGGATGCTGACTTCATTTGTCATGATCCTTGTAAATACTGTTGATTACTCAGAAGCTTTATAGACACAGCTTGGGTAAATTAAATACAAATTCAGAATGAGATGATTGCTTTATAAGATCAAGGACTTTGTGCTTGATGTTGTTATGAATTATGCCTTGACCTGTATTGCATACTTGAGATTTCCTGATACCTCCACGAGGAAGAAAAAAAGAAGGAGTGTGAGGTATTAGAGGCAAAAGTGAAATTCTTGTCAGTCACCTGTTAGCCAAGTGCTGAGAAACAGCTTTCTGTTCCCAACTCATTAAAGCCTCATGGAAAGATTTTATGCTGTAGTTTTAAGCATATCCCCTCTGCTTGAACAGCATTTCTTAAAGCAATGTTATTATCTAAATTATTGTTATGTGTTTGCATTCTCACATTTTAATATAACTTTCTGAAGGAGATATAAATGGTAATACTTGATATGGGGACATGATCAAGTAGCCATACCTTGAGCAAATCTGATATGTTTCCGTGGAATTATCCTCTGCAGTGAGCACAGTAACACAAGAGAGAAAGGTCAGTCTGTTGTTAACAGTGATCTGGATGGTTGCAACACTCATATGGGGTATGTAGAGCTGAGGTTTAATTCCTCTTGGACTCTGGAGTTCAAAGCCATCTCTTTCACTTCCTTATTGAATGCTTGATCCAGGAGAGAAGGTGCTAGCATGGATGGGGAGGAGCCCTCCCAGATCCACTCACTGTTTCAATCTTCATGCAGAGCACACAGTTCATCTGGCCTGCAGATGCAGGAGCACAACAGCTCACAAGTCAAGTAGGTAGAGAATTCAGCTAGAGAGATGATGTCTTGCTCCCTGCTACAAGGACTATTAAAATGTTTTTCCAGTGCCTTTTTTAATTAAGCAGTAAATTCCCTGAAATTCCCTGAAGACATGGAAGGCACCTATTGCTTGCAGGGTGTAAAATCACACTCATGATTTTTCTTGGCTGCAGCTGTGACTTTTCTGTCTTTAGTTCAGCTGTCTCTTATACATGGAGAGAAAATAAGGTAACTGCCTGTCACTGGTTTTGAATTTGTCAGCAAATCAAGTCAGTGTGCAAGAAAACAGCATAACAAAAGTTTTAAATCTTCACTAAGGAAAGATACCTGTTAAAGTATCTATAGTAAGATATTGTTATAGTAACATAAAACAGTTTTACAAAAAAACAAAGTTTCCAGTTTAAATTTTTTCCACTTTATATGGTATTACTGTTCTGAATACCAGTTTCACAAATGAAGCCTTAAGAGAGATAAGGCTGTCAGTTGAACCCAGATCTCACAAGTCTCCAAATTGATTCATAAGAGCAGTTTATTAAAACTTTTACCAGTGAAAAATAATTGAGATTTCAAATAAAAGATCATTAAAAGATACCACTTCATAAAGTCATAAAATAGATAATGTTTTGCTTTATGTCAGAGATAAAAATAACGTACCAGAGATTGAAATGTTAATAAGTGGGTTTTTATCGACTATAGCCCTTTAAGGAACTGTAGCTGCTATAACTTCTGCTTATAAGTAATCTAAAGATACATGTTACTTCTAAGTTGAGTGCATGAACTACTGTGGATAGATTAATCTCTTCTAAAACAGACAAAATTTTATGAATTTGTATCTTATCTCTCTCACCCACTTTTTTTGGCAAGATAAAAATCTCTTACAAGATTAAAAATAAAAGTTGTAAATAATGGTGTGCCAATGAGCATGATTTATGAAAAATATATACATTTTAATTTGTTCAAATTAGTTTGTTTCTTCTGTCAGGCAGGAAGAAATATCTGGTTTAGGTCTAGGGAGGGTAAAAATTTGCCACTAGTGTGTATGAGCTTCAACCTAACAAGCTAAGAAAAGGGGGTGATTTAGTTTGATTTTCTTTGTGAAGGAAACAGACTGAATTGATGAGACAAGTAAATTCAGCATGTGTTTTGCTATTTAGTATGGGGTTTTGCTTAAATTTCTAGAAGAGATCCAGAGGAAATCAGAGAAAAGATATTTCAGTTTTAGGAGTTTGCAACTCCAAGTGTGTAGACATAGTCTTTCAAACAAGGCATGCTGTTTTGGTTTAGCTGATAGTTTCTTTTAATTTTAGTCTCAAATAAATCTAAATTTCTCGCTACAACTTGAATTCTGTATTTGAAAGATTTTTGAATGAGTCTGACAGGAGCTGGATTTAAATTCCAAATCGAGGCATGAAACAGCCATTGAGGGACAGTATACAAATTGCACTATTTTCTAAAATATAATACCTTTTTTGATTCATAGGAAACCCTGTTAGTGCAAACTTTAATTGTACCAATTTAAAATATGTTGTATGTTAAGAAGTGGTAAATATTTTCTGTATTAAGACAGGTATTTAACTCGTTGCATGATAGTTATGAAAGAATCCTTTGCTGATTCAGCTGCAAATTGAATATGTCCTTGATGCTTTTGAGACATTATGACACACAGGAGTTAAGTCTACAGGGGATAGAAATGTTCTAAAGAATTAAATGTGTTTAAAAAACTTTCTCTGGAAAACAATAGAGGATTGAGATGATGGTTGTCCTGGTTTCTGTTGATACATTCCAAAATTCTTGTCTTTGAAATTAGAAACAAAAATATGGAGGGGGGGGAGTTATTCTTCAGTAATTATTGGGCTGTGTTTGTCATTAATTATCATGTTCTATCTGTCCTACCAGACACATGGCTTTGAAGACAGCTCCTTGTTTTGTAATATCTAGTATCTAGATCAGCTTTTTTTGTTTAAAAGATTATTTGAATCAATAGTTCTAATTCCTCTGTAGAAAGGATAGCCCATAACTATTACCTTCATAAAATAAATATAAAATTAAATTCTGACATACAGCTGTGAGAAACTCCTTAAGTTACAGAGGTACAACTGAATTTCTCTTGGAGTAGCCACAAGGGCATTAAGAAGCTTGCTAATCATTTCAGAAGGTATGCAAATAGACTGTGGCTACAATTGCACCTTTCAGATTCTTAATAGTTGTCAAATGAGTTAAATTGTCTCTCCTGCATAAAAGCCTGGGGGGCATCATACCTTCTTTGTTGACAGGTGTTATCAACAATGTATCTCATTTCAGTTTTAATTCAACTTATTTTTCAATATATTAAGGAAGCATATCAATATTTACTTGAAATGTAATAGAAAAGAGGGAATAAGGAGTCAGAGACAAAGTTAAGGGAGATAAATCTAAAATATTGTGCATGCTTTCTTTTTATAGACTGTTTTTCAAAAACTCCTTTGTTACATGCAAGAATTGAAAACCAAAGCAAAGCCAGGTTGCAAGAATACTAGTGGTCTTATACAGAGAACTATATTTTAATGTAAGCTTTTTCTACATTTTTCTTCTGCTGCTTATAAGTGTCTCTTCAGAGAAAAAGCCAAACCTTTCCTATTTCCCAAATGTGATCTTTAACCAACTATTCTGTGCTTTGAAACTGTTAATATGCTAAACATTATGTTGTATAACTGTAGATAATTTAGTTAGCTTTTACTAAGTTATATTAAAATTATACATATATGTATAGTTTGATAAGAAGCATAAAATTTTGATTGATTAGTTGTGGAGGTTACTTTGCTTTTCCTTAAATTTGGAAGTCTTTGCTTCCCTGCTAAACTTTTTAACATCTCTCTTTCTACTAAACATAACAGGAGACCAGTGATGACCGTATTTGTTCTTGGACTTTCCTAAAAGCTTTTAAGCTGTAAAATTCTGTGCTTTTATATGGCCAAGGATTTTTAGATTATTGTCTCTCTCTAGCAACAGCAGAAATCAATAGACATCTGAAATTCAAAGCCCTTTGAAACTGGGCAAGGAGAGAGAATGATTTGTTTTAAAATATAGGATCATAAAGAAACCAACACTCCTGTTTTCCTTTCTGGGGTAGACCTAGAACTAGAAAGGACCTCATTTAGTATTTACTTCACATGGGGCCAAAAAACTCCAAGACCAAACATAGTCACTGTTTTGGGCTAAGGTCTCACATGAACAAGTTGCAAAATTTCTCAAGCCCCAGAACATAGGTTTTTTTTTTTTTTAGATCAAACATCTCTTGTTCTACCTATAAAGTCCAATTTCTTTAGACACATTGATGGTGCTGTAGTGATTCACCTAAAAATGCAGCTCATTTATTAGATTATGTAGATTTTCAGTGTTTTGCAGTCTTGCAACTATAAAAAATAACTAGGTAGTCTAAGAATTTCAGTTAGGGCAGTCTCAATTCGTGGTGGTTTGTGTATATTTTCTGGAGGTGACAGAAACCAATTAGTATTTATTTTTGTTGAGATTTTTCAGTGATATTAATACTAGCTTTTATAGCACAAAGTTTGTCACATAGATTACTTTAGCTTCAGTTACTTTAATTTACTGAAATTTAATTAAATATCCATGAGCAATGCTTTGTGAGTTTTCCAGGTTGCTTGCATATTTTTTTCTCCAACAGTGTCCTACAATGGAGTAAGAAAGACTAAGATAGCTGAGTAAGGGAGAGCTTAAGCTTTTCTATTTCCTGTGAGTAAGTGATGGTACAGAGGGTAACCAACATTTCATTTAGCCTATTTAGTGTTTAAAAATAAGTCTCTGTATTAACAGGGCGGAAAAATTTACAACATTTCTTGTGGAAATGCAACAAAATTATTTTTCTATTTCCAGCTACAATATTTTATAGAAACTTTCTTATACAGTTACATAATTTCCTTTGATCTAATAAATGTGCTTTATATCTGTATTTCTGTTAATATCCACCATTGTCTTGTTATCATCATAATGATAATGACTTCTAATAGCAAGGCAATCACAGTAGTTTATTGTTGAAATTCTTCATAAGCTTATCACAGTTTTTATTCTCTATTAAGGCAGCAAAACAGAAGATGTTCAGATTTTTACCCTCCATTTTTGACTGAAACTTGTAGAAAAATCCCATCATATATATTTTATTACACTGTGAAATATATTAGAAAAAAGAACTTATTAACTGGCACACTGACCAGATTGTTCAAACAGTGGTTTAATTTCCATAGAGAGACAAACTATGAACATGTAAAACAGCTCTGAAAATAAAAAGATATTTTAAAAAAAATTTAAATGTATTCCTTGATGAAGCATCAGAATATTAATTTTGTGGTTCGTTTTTTTTCTAAAGAAGTAATGAATATACATTTAAAAATGTAAAAATATTTAAAATAAATCTCTCTAAATAAAGGTGGTAATTTTAAAATCAAACTATATTATTTTTGTTTTCATCTGTTTCATTTTAGAAGTACTACATTTACCCATACTATATTTTTAGTTTTAAAGCAGAAGTGTTCAAGCTCGGTCTTTCACTTGTCCTTTGGGCTGTAGCATGATTAAAAACCTATTCCTGCAAATCAAGTATAAATACATATCTCGGAAACCTGGAGGTAAAAGATAAATTAAGTTACAGAGAATGGTTATACCATCTTATCTTTTAAATATGCCCTTGCTGTAAACCAAATTGTACCCTACCCCTCTATGGGAAAGCAGATTATAGCAGAGGCCTTAATTATCCATTTTCTACTGATGATTTAACTATTTTTAAAGTTATTTTTAGGAAGGGCAAAGAAGAGCATGTTTGCATTCCTTTCATATTCTGTGTACCTTATGCATCTTTTTTGATGTTTTGTAGGCTCCTGTGTCTTTCTTCTGTGTTGACCACACTTAAGCCCTTAAGCAACCTAATACTTTCTGTCATCGGAATAATTTTCTGCTGTTAAGCAAATGCATGTTCTGCTTTGTGGTAGGGCTTTCAGTTGCTGTGGTGTAGGAAAGCAAATACTGATGATTTATTTTTTTGGCAGTGACAGGATGTTTATCAGTCATCTTGCACTTTCCTTGATTTTGTACTATTATACATTCTGTACATCAATTTTATGTTTGTTATTTCATTTTATTCTTCTGAAACACCTCTACCTTGAAGACAACCCTGACACCCTATTTTTTCTGTTTCTATGGTGTTTAATACAAATGTTATATGATGAATGTAAGCACTGCTTATATACACATACGGATAATATTTACAAGAAACTTAACATTAAGAGATTTTTTTTCTTTATTTTCAGCAGTCGTAATACTATCTTAATGCTTTTATTTTCCCACTGGAAAAGTAATTTTTGTACAACAAATAATATGCAAAACCAGTGCATAATGGTCAAAATCAAAATAGTTAATGAATATGATTTTCCGAAGTCTACTTCAAATTACACTCCTTGTAAAAATATGTAATTTGTATCCATTTCAACTACACTTTAAAATTAATTCTTCCAAATATCCATCTATTAATTTTAAATTTTCCTTTAAAACAAAAAAACCCGATTATTATGTTGACAAGTTAAGGGTGTCAATGAGTCTGTTTTCACATAATATACATAGTGTATTTTTTGCATAGGTGGTACCTTGTTCAATTACAAATGTCACTTGAAACACCAAATCTAGCTTTAGCTTCCATTTTGTGTCTTGCATTGACTGCCCCTTTCCTCTGTATTGACCACATTCTTTCGTCTACTTAAGTCATCTTACTTTTCTAAACTGTAGCGTGGGGAAATTGAAAAAGGCCTATATTTACATTGACTGTTGTTAGTTTATAATTTGCAGTGGATTTTGCTGTTCCTTGAGTTTTTCTTGATATATGCAAGGCAATTTTCAGATCTGTAAAGGAACCTTGTTGTGCTAAGAAAGTGTAGGGATACTTGTAAAGTCATAAATATAGGTGTACAACTAGCCTGAGGACATATCTGAGACTATGACAAGTTTCTTTTGCTAGCAACTCACGTAGTTTAGAAGGCACCTATAACTTTTTTGCAACATGACTGAAAGATGATACTGTAGGCTTCTCTGAAAAATGTTGGATTCTGTGTTCTGTTGCTGGTTCAGTTGCTTTCTGGAGACCCGCTCTTTTTCCAAGGTACTACGCTGAACTACAATGAAATGAAGATTAAATTAGCTTTTGTTTCACTGTCAAATATGGCAAGAGTTAAGACTGAAATTGTTTTCCTCTCAAAAAGGAATGGGTAGAAGTTTTCTCCCTTGTTTTAATTAAGTGAAATGAACTTACCTTGATACTGCCTTGTTTTGGATGATTTGTTACAGATGTTTCTGCTTGAAGAATGCAATAATTTTTTTTAAACATCATAGCAAGAAGTTGCTGCGGCTTCTTTGACCGTTCTTATTTCTGTTAGGAAACTCAAGAAATTGCAGCTTTATTAGTTTGTTGAATCCGCCATTTGTTTTGTGTGCTCATTTTCTGTTTTCCTTTGCAGGTGTCACCATAGATGTTAGAATGATTTCAGCCACACTCTTGCAGTGTTCTCCATTTCTGGCTATGCTTTATACCATTCGCATTGTAAACTTTGCTTTTCAGTTTAGAGATCATCCTTCGCTTTTGTCCCATTATCATTTTGTTCATTACAGACTGTTGCCTCTAAGCTTGTTCTCTACAACTCCATCTCAGGTTTTCCATTCAGTTCTTTGTAGTTTCATATGCATTACATAGTAATATTTAAACTAGAATTTTTCTTTCCTCTTCATCTTCATTCACAGTCATTTGTTTTCTAATGTTCAGTTGTTGGTTTTGCAGGTCTCTTTAAAAGTATTGTGATACAAATTAACAAAGCACATTATTTACTCATTTTGGCCAATGTTGTTATCTTTTACTACTGTATATACTCTGTCATCCTTAGGCTGTCAGGTGTCGGGATCTATTCCAGCATGTCTTGCTTATGCTCAGAATGTAAAGATGCCATTCATTCAAATTCTTGAATAGCTGTTGGTCTCAGCCTTGACATTTGTGATGAAACTGAAATTTACCTTGTGTCCATGGCAATAAAGTTACATCCATTAGGAAGGTCTATGTTTACTATTCTTCTTAGCTATTTCTTGGCAGAAGTGGACAGTTAGATTATAAAGTAAATATTCACTTGAAAGATTTTGACAGGTCTGAAAACCACCATGCCCCAGAGCTGTATTCAAGACATTTCTTTCCGTGCTTCTCTCTTTGTTTTGCTTTACAACTGTGGTGTGAAAATGGCTGAAGAGACAACACTTTTGAGGATGGGACCTTTGCAAGTTCTTTAGGAAATCTGCAATCTTTGCTGGAGTCTGGATGCATAATGTTGCACACGCTGTAGCAGAATTGCAAACACTGGAGCAAAGTACCTGTCATTTAAAACTACTGATGCAATGGCTATGATTTTCCACTGTAAGGAAGCCTGGTTTAGCCAGTATTACATGCTAGTATAGTTTGAGGGGGTTGGTAGCTGCCCATGGTATGTACTATAGTCTGATGAACATAGCTGCTAATGTGTCTCAAATTTGTAGAATAAGAACAGATCCTCACTCTAGCTGGGCTCCCAGATGGTCCATGCAAAATCAGTGTCATAGGTGGGAGGAATTTAAAGGAGAGAAGATAAGTTCTAGAAGGTCAGAAGTAAGAGAGTTTACTGAGGCAGAGGTAGATCTAAGAACATTTTATTCCTTTTTACTAAACTTGTATATGACCCACATTGCTGCCGTGTAGTGTTTCTTTCTGATAATCTGTTGGATCTCCGGCACTGCTTCTTCACTTAAAGCCCAGTCATTTATGACTTTCGACATTTCTGTATGAATGCTAATCCTCTTAGACAACAAATGGGAAGGAAATGGTTTGGAAGATGCTGAAAGAAAGCAAAGGAAATGAGAGGAACGGAGACTGTATGCCAAGATAAGAAGGAAGAACAAGAGCAATAACAGCTGTCCTGGGGAAGGCATTAGTGCTGCAGTTCTCAAAGTGAGAATATTTTATTTCATTCTAAGGTAGTATGCTGCTGTAACCATATTTTCCACCTCATAGACCTGAACATAAAAAAATTGTAATGCTGCCCTCTACAATAAACAAATTTACCGAGGAAAAAAGAGACACAGAATATTCTCTTGTCCAAAATTGCCCTTCTAAATTAAATGTGTATGTAGGCATGGGGGAATGGGGCCTCCAGCCATGTCTTTTTTCTTCTCTTATCTTGCGGGAGGTGACAGCAAGTGTCTCACTCTGTAGATGCCAGACCTGGCACAGTGGCAGGAAGAAATATTAGTCTGAACAAAAAGCACGTGCTGAATGTGTACCTGATTTTTGTCTCATGCAGGATAAAGATGGCAAGACAAATCCAATGCATCATGAATCATACTGAATCTGTTGGCTGCCAGTTAGACAAGTGATATAGAGTTATGCTAACTGATCTATAAAGTGATACCAATTCATTTATGTCTGTAAAATGATCTCACTGCTTCTTTTCTTCCTGTTAGTACATTTTTCCAACTTCTGTGCTCCAAAAAATCTTTTTTTTTTTTCAGTCAGTGACTAACTAACACAGCCACCGATGTTTTTCTGGGCACTTCTCAGACCATATTTTGACCTTGAAACTCGATGTAATTATAGTTGAGATTTTGCATCCAGCAATCACCAGCGGAAACACTGCTTGTTGTTTTCTTCAGTTGAGCTGGTTATCACTTAATTCTGAGACAAAACTGACTCTTGGCAAAGGTTTAATTATTTTTTTAATATAACTCTAGTTTAGGATGTTTGGGAAAAAAAAAAAAAAGATAGTCAAATTAATATTTTTTTAATATCAAAAAGGTTAAATTTTAATGAAGATTAAACCCGTCATTTAATGAAAGGGGTTTTTTTTAGTACTCTTACATACAGTAAATCTTGACAAGCTTGTTTATTCCAAGAAAGGAGGAAAATCTAAACAGTTATATGAAGTGATTATATTAAGAATTGAGAGGTCAGTCAGAAGACTTTAACATGCAAACATGATCTGTTACGCTCAAAATCTTGTTATGAACAAATGGGAATACACTTTGTATACTGAGCTAAGCATTTATGGTTCATCTAATTAGTTTTGACTGTCTAATAAAATTAAGTCCATAGTATCTAATTATTCAAAGGTTTTTTTAATAATATGGTTAAAATCTTATACATAAACTTCCTACTAACTCCCCCTGTTATTTGATGTTATGGTCCCCCTTTCAGTATTTCTCCTGGTCTTAAGACTGACTATTCAGTCTTCCTCAGAAAGGGGGAGAAGACTTTAACAGTAATTAGTGTCTTGCGTTCTTCACCTCCTCTTCAGTTTTGGAGTCTACTTGAGGTTACTTTTTTGTATTTTCTTAAGGTTGATTACTTGCTGTTCCTCACCACTTCCAAAGACAAAGTTTGGGAACTGTATGCTGCCCTCCCCCAGCCCCACTACCCCAGAGGGGCTGTTTGTTCCGCAGTGACTATGTAGGGGTGCCAGCCACCTGCCCCAGGTGCTCTCAGAGTGAAGCCAGCACAGTGAGGCCACAGGCATGTGGCTACCAGATGAATGCTGCCACAGCTAAAATCAGCTCCTGCCAAAACACTGCCAGACCCATGCTGAAACCCTGCATTGCCAGCTCTCCACCAATACTCTGGCCCTGTGCCTGTGATGGCAAAACCATATTTACTGGGCTGCAGAACAGAGCCTCCCAAACATTTGTCTTGCAGTTGTTACCGACTCACAAGAGCTGTTACAGTCTTTTGAGACTTCACATGAGTAATAGCTGATCTCAGTATGTGTTTGCAGTGTTGAATCTTTAGCATTTACTATGGCTGGCACATAGAAGTTTGCATAATGCAATTTTGGTCAGACAGTTACCTAAAATATTTATCAGTGTGAGAATGTGGTCCTTTATGTTCAGAACAAATGTTCTTTGATATTTTTAAATTATTTAAAAACTTTGCATGAGTGAATCAGAAATCTCATCAGTCATCTGACACTGGTTTGTGATGTTTAACTGTCTGCTTAGAAATCACAATAAGAAGAGAAGTGAAGAGCAAATGCTAAAAGATATTTCAAAGGTCAAAACCCAGATAAGTAAGAAGGGCCACAGGCTCGTGTTATATTCACCTAGACTCAATTAAGACCTGAAGATATTTGTACCTGTGTACTTTATTAAACGAATGTGATGCATATCTAAACCCCACAGATTTTAACAGAGAATTTGAAAACAGACCGGGGAAATTATGAACTTCATTGCTTTTTAAATTGCTTTAAACATAGTGAAGTATAGTACAATCTAGTAAACTGAAATCGCTAATCCTTGCTGTGAATGTGCAATTACAATAGCCAGACTTTGAAAGCTTGTTTTCTAGTGGCTACTGCTGTGAAATCCGTTCTGCACTAATAAAATTATTTTTTACCGTATTACAACACATAGAAAACTGTAATGGCTGTTTTCAAGTTCTTTTCACTGTACTATAAGCAGTTTAGGAAACTCCATCAAAGTACTCCCACATTCTGAGGCTTCACTGAAAACATCCAGCATGGGACAAAGATTTGTTCACTGAATGACACCAAGTAGGTACAATTGTTAGTATGATTTTTATTAACTCGTTTTCCTCTTGCCTTTGCAGACTATGGCACTATTAAGAAAGTACTTGCCCCAATGAACCAGACTTCAAGCAGCTGCCTGCTTGAGGAAATTGAACTCCTGCCAAAAAGTCAGCAAGAGCCTATCAGGAGCCTTCAGATTCTGCACAGCCAGAGTGTCCTTTTTGTGGGCCTTCAAGAACACGTGATTAAGGTCCCCCTGAAGAGATGTCTCTTTTACAAAACATACAGGTATGAAGAATCAGCAAGTATACACTTTCTGTGTATACTTTTTATCAGAAGTGTCTCTGACTTTCTATACTGACTTGTTAGGACTAAATCATACTCCCAAGAAATTATATTGATATTTAAGTGTCATTATACAGATTCTGAATTGTGAAATGAAACAGTAAAAAATGGTTTATGTAGGAAACAGGTATCTGATAATGTGAAGTATAACTGCAATTGTGGGGTTTACTCAGTTATAATACAATTTATTGTATTATAACTGAGTAAACAGTATCTCTGTGGGTTCAGAAAAAAACCTGTATTGAATGAACTGATAATTAAGACTCGCACTGGACTGGGAAACCATAATAAATGTAAATATTCGACTAGGTGAAAGTTTTATGCAGCTAACAGTTGTTCAGTGAAACAAGGAAAATAATTTACAAATTATCACTTGGTTTTAGACTGTATAACTGTCTGAATTCCTGAACTACCATAATATGGTAATTAAGGAATTTAAAGTTCAGCATAGAATTTTTCTATAGGTTATCTAGAATTACTTTTGGGTTGTGAAACATATGCTATTAGAGATTGTTAATTTCATCTGATTAGTTGAATTTTTCCCTTTGATAGAAATATTGTTCCAGTGATTCAGTACAATTGTTCTATTTTACGAGTTAGAATCTGAAACAGTGAGATGAGCTTTTTGAGAACTGTGACAGAGGCATTTGGGTTTTTTTAGCTTGCCTTGCTTTCAGCTTGTTTAATTTATGCTCCTTTGGAAAGCTGGTCTGCTAAAGGAGGAGGAAAGGGTGCCAGTTGCCTCTCTTGGCTGCTACACTCAGGATCACAGAGACATTACTTGTGCAGCAGGCAGAGAGATCATACTTCCCATGAAAGGCAGTGACCATCTGCAGACGGAGACGTTTCTGGCTGTCAGAGGGACCACACGTGTGGTCACAGCAGGGAGGTGGCCACAGGACACAGGTGTAGAACTGTGGCTTGGAGACAGCGGAAGGACTTTTCTGAGGGACCTGGCCCTATGTGGAGATTGGTGCCATGCAGGAGGCCAGTGAAAGGCTACTGGGTTGAGAACAAGACTGAGGGAAAAGCTGTGCCCTGGATAACTGGAGTAGACAAGGGAAGGGGAGTATTCTCCTTATTACAGTTCTTTACCAGCACTTTTTGTTTATGCTCTCTTATGTAGCATAGTTTATGTTCTCTTCTGTAGCATATTTTAGACATTTTCTACTAAAACAGAAGTGATAGGACACTCAAAGTCCTTTTGGAAGGCCTACAAAGCTTACTTTAAGGAAAAAATACATATAGGCAAGTCTCTGCCTCAAGTTTTTTGTTGGTTTAGGGACCAACATAAGATCAGGTTTCATCTTTCTTTAGTTTAGCAAGTTGAAACAGGTTGTATGGTGGTCCTACAGCCCTTTTTGTTTTGTTGCCTTCTTTTTGTTAA
Organism: Athene noctua; assembly: GCF_965140245.1. Taxonomy (NCBI): domain Eukaryota; kingdom Metazoa; phylum Chordata; class Aves; order Strigiformes; family Strigidae; genus Athene; species Athene noctua. Next base: position 78,862,643 of record NC_134038.1, on the reverse strand, counting down.
GTGAAGGACTTACATATTTGGAGTGGTAAATGTATGCATGTGTGTATAGGAAAAAAATCTAATGACATATAGTTATGCTTCTCTCTTGAATATGGTACGATTATGCTATTTTGGTTGCAAAAGACATCGAACATGTTTCTATAAGCAGATGTGTTTATTTCAGAAAGGGAGATTGAGCTGGTATCCTGTGTTTTCTTAAGGACTATGTACTCATGATGGCAGTCATAAACACAGAGAGCTCAACAGTACCGGTGTTCCTTATTTACACCAAGCCGGCACTCCACTTCAGACATTTAAAGGCTGGAGCCTTATTATGTTGTTAGTGAGGTGTGAACTCCAAAATCCAGAGATGAGACTTCCAGAACACCTGCTTAGCTGGTGCTTGTGTGGAGGTCCCACAAGGTCCCTGGTACCTGTGTTTCTGTCAGGACAATTTCTGAGGCACATCAGTGTGCTTCTGCCCTTGTGGGATGAGACGTCTCAAATCATAGACCCCATGCATGGCTGCAAGCTAGGCATTCCTCTCCCTGTTTAAGCAGTGGGGTCTAGTTGACTAGATTTTAAGAGCTTTATTTTTTTTTTTTTTTTTTTAATAACAACAACAAAAAAAAAAGTGGTGCTGTTCCTATTTTACTGAGTAGAACAGTAGTTAAATGACTCAAATCCATCTCAAATGATAGTTTATTCCTCTGCTCGGAGGTATATGAAGTCTCATCTTCTACTGGAGTGACTTACTTAAAAGGAGATAAAATTATTCCTTGTGGGATTTTTCAGTCATATCTTTTGTAGTTGTACGACTTTCCTTGTAATAATTAAATATCCATTGCATCAAAATGGTTGCCATTCGTTCTTTCTTCTTGGTTAAAGAGTTTACCAGCAATTCTAGCTCTGTTTTTTGAGAAAGCAGAGGATTTACAGATGTGATGTAGATGAAATAAGGCGTCTTATTGTCATCTATCATTAGGGACTCAGGTCATTTGGAAAATGCAGGCATAATGTTTCTCTCAGTTATCTTTTTTGGTTTGGCTAGTTTTATTCCTAGTTTATGCTGGATTTCAAGCATATTTGTTTTTCTACATGTGAAGAGAGTGTAATTACCTTACTTGGGGCTATAAATTTCACTATTAATGAAACATCTGAAACAGTCACTGCATTGCTGGGTGCTTTAATACTCACATTTTTGTTATATGTTGCCAACTATTACTTCTGTAACAATGGGTAAGTAGAATAATGGGTAAACCTTACCAGAGGTAATGCCTTGGGACAGTGTGGTTCTTTTTTGGATTATTTTAATTTTATCTACTAACATTTGCCATACTTAGGGCTGTACAACTGCACCAAGACTATATTCAGAACTTCCATCAGTAATAACTAGTTTCTTCCCCAGATCAAGGGCATGCGTAGTCTTTAATACCTATTTTACATAGTTATTGAGAAATAGAACATGTTTGTGTATGAATAACAGCCTTAAAAAAGTCAAAATGCTGAAGACTTACTAGCTCATATGCTCTGCTTTTTTGTGTCAATGGCAGAGTGCTCACCATCTAGTATTTTCTAATCTTTTTGTTTAGGTTTATTTCAAAGTTTTCAGACAATGCATCTTCAGTCTCTCTGTTGAGCAGACTGTTCCACAAGCTAATGTCTCAATGTCAAGACAGTTTTCTTGGGACTATTTTTTTTCTTTTTAGTTCATTATTCCTTGTTTTATCTTCATGTACTAGACTCTAAAGCATGTGGTTATTGCTTTTATTTGTAGTTTATTATGTCTCCTTACTTATCAGTCTGGTATGCTGTACATATTTCGCTAATTGTATTTCCTTGTAGATGTGTTCCTCCAGCACTTCCCTGTGGTAGAGTCCTCTGTGACATGGTGTTGCCTCTGACAGACATTCCCTCTGATTCAGGATAGTCCTGTTCCATACAGCTCATGTCTTCATTCCCGTGAATGCTGTTACTGAAGGCCCTTGAAAATCTTGTTTTACATTTTGAGGCTAAAATTGATTTTTTGTGTGTGTGTTCTAGGTTCAGCAGGCCATACCATAGGCAGAGCCTGTTCTCACACCTGTAGTTTTGGTTTCTCAGCACTTTCAGTATGTCACAATCTTCCTGTTTATGAGTTGCCTGAGCTGGTTATTTAGATCGTCATTTTTCATGGGCGGGGGTGTCCCCCAGAGGCTTCTGCCAATGGCTGAATAGTTTTGAACATAATCCTGCTGTTTTCAGGAGTCAGCTAGGGAAAAATAGAGACGTGTGAGTTCTTACGACTTTCCAAAAAGCCCTGGCATCTTCATTCTCCAAGAGAAAGCAGCAGAGCAGTTACCTTAGTTCAGCTATCTGAACTATTTTTGGGGAAGATCCTTAAGATGTGACCAGGTTATTATCACCTGGGTATTGCAATTCACATGTTTATCCCATTTTTATGTAAGACCAGCAATATTCTCTACCGGAGCTATTTTCACTATGAATTCTCCGTCTCTCTGTACTTCTTCAGAATTGAGTAGGCCAAGCATGAAGCACAACTGAATTATTTGTATCTGCTAATAACTGTAATGTGAGATAAATAGAATGGCGATTATGAGAAGATAACTATTAAACTCTCTAAAATTGCAGTGTTTGCTATTTACTTTGAAGGCTCTATGCATTTGAAATAAGGAATAAGATCTGTAGCAGGGGGATAAAGACTTTATTCTCTGAAAAAAAGAACCAGTCAGCTTGCTTTTATTGGCAGCTGTAGCCTTCAACCTTCAAAAGCAACCTTGGATGGCAGTGATTTCTCTGAGGCAAATTTGTCTGTGTTATAATTTGCAATGGAGTTTTCAGTACATCCGTTCTGAAAGTAGGGGCAATAAAAGGTTTTATCAGCCCAGGGTTCTGCAAAATCTTACCAAGCAAAGGTCAAGAATTGGTATTTCTGATGGAAGATAGGTTTTACGCACTTAGAAAGCTTTAAAACTAATCTTACTATGACATTATGTCTAAGTAAACAAATACTGCCATTTGCTAAAAGCTGTACAAATACTTCTCTGGTGTAAAAACAAACAAACAAACAAACAAACAAACAACTTCTGGAAATTTTTTTTAATATTGTTTTTTACTTTATATGTTTAAAACATTATTGGGCCACAAGATTGTTTTGCTATCATAGCTATTCTACTGTAACCATAACTTTTCTCTCTCTGCACTCCATCATTTTTATTTTTCCACTTCTTTATTAACCATCAGCTAAGCAATTTGTACATATACAGAAGTTAACTGTAGCAGCACAGTACAGAAAAGGATACCGGATTAACTAACAGAAGAAAATAATTATTGCAAATTTGGTTATGCTTTGTTTAATTTCTAGAACTTCAGCAAGATTATTGGATCAAGTATTTCAGCCACTGTTGCATTCCTTTATTTTGCCTTAGCTATAGATGTTGCTTCTTCAGAGGTATTCCTACACTTAGTACAAACCTGTTTTCCTGGCAATAAAACACTCGCTGTCATTACATAGTGGAATAATTATTCCTACATACTAATATTATACAAGTTAACAATGAGTAATGTGGTCTGAACTATTACTAGGTGCTAATGTGTCCAGAAGAGCTTGCCAACACATGGAATTGAAATTGCTGTTTTGAAGTAATCATTCCAGAATAGTTATTTTTGGATATCCAGGTAGATTTTCTTATTTCAAAATATGCAAGCCTTATGCCAGTTTAAATCAGAGAAACACACTGCTGCATTAGAACATCAGAGCCACATGAGGACTGATATGAATTAGTGATTCCAAAGTAATATTCTAGAATCAGAATCCTCATAAATTTCCCAGGCTGGGATAAACCATAATCCTGGGTGCAAGACTAGATTATAAGCATATTTTAAAAATGGGAAGTCTTTTTTTAGGTATTAGATACATTGCAAAAGTATCTTCCATTGGTGCGAACTTATGAGAACACTAGTAAAGTCAGCAGAACTATGAAATAAACACAGTTGAAGGTTTTCCTCACTCAAAAGAAGTACAATATTAGTTCCATGCTGGGGAGGGAATCAGTTGAAACTCTACAGATCTGGGGTTGACCTCTATTTCTTTCTTCCTCTGTGAAGACCAAGGTTTTGCAGAAAGTGTCACTATCTATCTGGCCAACAAAATGCATTGGAGACAAACTATGCATTTACATTTTGCTGCTCCTGAAATATTTAGTCACAAGTCTTTAAAGTATGTGATCTATGCATGTATGTATTGTATTGTAAGCACACATTTTTGGCAAACAAGAAGGAATTTGATAAACAGATAGAGTTTTACAGCCTTCTCCCAATGTATTTCTTGAATTAGCCTTATGAGGAAAAGGAGAATGTCTTTTCCTTTTAGTTTACAAAGTTGTAAGAAAACCAGATGGACTTGACTACATATTTGCAATTCAGATTTTAATAGTAGGATATTATTTTAAACAAAGGAGTGAGCTAAGAAATAAAAATTTAAAACAGGCATGTGGTTTTCATATGTCATGATGTAATTCATTGCTTTATAAAATACCAAACGTTGTGTAGTTTTTCTTGAAAATCACCCGACTGTTTAAAGCAACCTATGTTCCAAGAGATCATTTCACTAGTTGTTTGATACTTGGCAAGTGTATTCTCTGGAAACAGAAGTTAAAGGGACTAGATGGTAAAAAGAAAGAGAGAAAAAAAGAAACAACAGGGCAAACCTGGAAGGTGTTTTATTTTAAAATAATTTAACGTCTCACATACTGGACTGCTACTCAGTCAGACCAACATATACCCTATGCGTTTCAGCTTGCAGTGCTCTGTGTTACACACCAATTGTTTTCTCACAAGAATAATTTGCAGCTTTCTTAATATTCTGTAATCATTTTTGTGGACATTTTCATTATTTGAAATTCTACAGAAAATTAATATCCAAGTTTAAGAGTCCACTATTGGCCTGAATGTATGAGAGAGAAAGAATATTCTTGATGCAACACTGTGAACTGTGGGCAAGATTCCAGGACAGGGGTTTGTATGTTCCAGTTGTATGAGCCCAAACTGAGTGGCTTTGAATGCCATTTGCTCCTCATAATAAGTTTTAAGGCCAGTGGAGGTATCTACAGTTACTTCTAGAATGAGAGGTAATGGTGCCCTTGGAATGTTGGAACATCTGCTATCTGGTTAGTACTGTTACGGAGTCAAGTTGTACATCCTAAGTCTGGGCTTGATATCTTTATAATTGATTCATATTTTAGTATAAAGTTAACCTCAACATTTATTTCAAAAGAACCTAGGCTTCAGCTGACTAAAAGGATATGGCAGTCATGTATCCTTTTACATTTATGTCTGCTAAAGATGCACAGGTCTTTTAAAGACATGGTGATGCTGTATGGAAGCAAATGTGTCCAGCCTGGGCAATCACTGTTATTGCTATTCTGGTCTAGCAACACATAAACGTGTGGGTAAAATCCCCAAATCTGTTGCTCTTGGGTTTACTTGCCACCTAGGTAGCTCAGATTTTCAGAGCCTGTTTGTACACCACAGATTTGCAAGCTCTAGTTTCAGCCCATTAAAAGGACTTTGAAAACCCTAGCTGCACCTGGTGATCCCAGCATTTCCAGGCTCCTACCTCCCAGTCAGAGGGCTGAAAGCTCTGTCTTGGCTAATTGACATGGATAGGGACCTCAGATGTTATTTCTTTATAATGAATGGCAAACCTGCATTCACTTGTAGAGAGCGTGCTCTGAGTTGTCTTTCACATTTGTTCCAAGTAGAGCCACTTGGAAGTGCCAATATTCAGAGAATGGTGTGTTTTAAACAACTTTACTAAACAAATTATACATAAATTCCTGATTCTGGATTTGAAGGGAGGAGCTTGTAGATTTAAGGCTAATATTGTCAGTGCATGTTGAAAGATTGAATTGTTTGTTAAATTGATGTCTTATAGTAATTCAAGTAAGAGGAAGCAACAGTAGTCCACACAGAGTGACTGAGATGATTGAAACTTTTGATATTTCTTAACAGTACAGGCAACAGTTAAGCAGTATTCTGAATATTTGACATGCATCTTAGTTTGAGCTCCTAGGACTTTATAAATTGTGTGCCTATCATTCTGCATCATACTGCTATATCTTTAGATCCCTGTTCTTCATTGCACACATATATATGTATATATCTACAAAACCAGTGGTAATGAAAACACTGATAGGTACCTTTGTACAGAAGTCTAGTATCAGATTCATGTATTCATTCAGAAATGGATAGCACAATGCATTTGGAACATGAGGCAGGCTTTTATCTTCAGTTGTCCGTTTAAATTTGCAGTGAGGAAACTGGCTTCTGTGAAATAAGATGGTGACCCCAGTTCAGTTCCTGGTAGACAAAGCATCCAGATCACAGCTGACAGTAATTGGAACTAGATAGGCATGGCTGTCTCAGTAGAAATGATTGAAAGGGTCAGGAGACTGAAATATCCTCTGTTCTTTAAAATGCTGTGCATAGATAAAGACAGAAAAATGTTTCATTGAACAGTCTCAGATGATGCACCTCTTATGTTTATATGTTTATATATTCTCTGAATAAAACGTTACAGCTCACAAGGATACCTGATTAGCACTTGCAATGTATATGATATGGAAGTATACTCTTCCCCTGAAAGGAGATTTAAAAATCTCTTTGAAATCAATGGTATCAGGATACAGCTTTTAATCTTAAAGTTTTTTTGTTCTTTGGAGCACACATACCAAATTCATTTAGGTCTAAAACTGAATGGGTTTTTTTATATATTTTGCTCTGAACAGTGTTCATTTCTGACTCATTTTCTATCTGAATAAATCATCTGAAAAGTAACTGAAGCAGAGCAGTTGTGCTAGGCTGCTTGGTGATAATTATAAAATAGCTGAAGAAAATGACGTGCTATTGCTGGTTTTCTTTAGAGTGAGGTGACTTACGGTTCTGTTACTAGTCAGTCAAAATCCATTGTTTAAGTGTTGCATGACTTAGTAGGCATACCAAACCATCACGACCAAATTAGTGCCTTGCAGGAGAGACGCTCAACCACCTATCATTTACATTTGGTAAAAATGTGAAATGACAACATAGAGCAAAATTAGAATCAATCAGTAGAAGCCAAAAGCTGTTGAATGTTTTTGTAGAGCGTGCTGACTCGACAGGGTAAGTGGCATCAGGAGTCTTTGAATGAACCAATTCACCTTTTCTCCTGAGCTTCCCTCCTGCACAAAATTGCTAGTTTTAGAAGTGCTGGGACAAATCATGTGAAGTCTTAGAGATGTGGGCTGATTCCTACTGGAGTAACAGACAAAAAATGCATTTTCATCTCTGGTGAAACTGAGATGTAGGGTAGACTTCCAGGGACAAGATGGCTAATATATTATCTAGCTCTTATACTTCCAGTGTCACTATCTGAAAGGGCCCCAGCAACTGAAAGACCTAATAATAATTTTAAGATTTAGCTATTTTTTCAACAGTAGCATATCAAATGGCTTCAATTTAGACAGAGATTTGGAAGATGAAAGGGGTGAAGATGTGTAGTGGTATCTAATTTTCAACTTTCCTTACTTACATGGATTTGATGGCCATTTTGTACAATTTCTTTGGTTATTTTGTGTACATACTGAATCTGTTCTTACTGCTGTCTCTTGGGAGAGACATTCATTAAAGAAGTTTTAAAACTATATGAAATTTTAATTGATGAAGGACAGTAAGGACACATAATTGTGCGTTAATAATAGCCTCTTTAAATTTCACATTTCAGGTAGAAGTACTCATTTTCTGCCTCTAAACTTATTTTGTTGTCTTTTTTGTTTGTGTTTTTTTGTTTTGTTTTGTTTTGTTTTTTTTTTTTAATTTAGGCATAGGAGATCAAAATAATTAGCTGCTGTTATTCACACATTAAATTATCCCTCAAAGGAAAGAAAAAGGTTTTAAAAGGTGACATAATTAAGCAAATACACATAAAAATTTACCCACGTATTATCTCTCTTCTTCTTTTCATTTAAAAGAAAATATAGCTGCTTTTCAGAGATATTGTTGATCTAAGCAAGTGATCTAAAAGAAAAAAATAAGAAAACCCTCTAAGACATGAGGCAGGGAGGAGAACAGAAAAGGGCTGTTGTGCCAATACCTGAGAAAAGGGCAGCTATTTAATCCAGGTCCTGCCTTGCTTCATGAATATATCTGGCATGGTGAAGTGAAATGCCAGGAAGAGGGTGATGATGCCGAACTCCACTTTCATGGTATGATTTTTCTGTCTGAATATAAGATTTCAAAAATTAAACTTTTTATAAAATGAGACATATAATAATGACTGGGACAAGCAGTTAAAACATTCTAAGAAAAAAAAAAAAAAAAAGGCAAGACTAGACTTTTTTCATGTGAGGAATACTTCTCAGACAGAATTTCCTGTTGCTTTGTTTGGAATAGTTCATATGTTTCCAGGATTAATTTATGTATTGTAGTGTAAAAAAAAAAAATTAAAGACTGGTAATACCTTTCATTTATGGATGAAGTTCTTTGCATTTAGTCTCATCATCTGCATGAGGTTAGATGAGTTATTAAGTTCTTAAAATCAGTTTTCATATACTCAGTGGACCTTCTTAACTGAATTCTGAAAAGATTCACCTCGTTTTATCTTGCTGCAGTGCTCTCCAAACCTGCTCACTCACTGAAATGACCATGTTCAGTGTCCAGAGGATGAGTGAACATGCTTTGTCCCAGCAGTGAAAGGACTTTTCAGCATTTTTTTAACTTTTATTTCTTTCATGAAACTAGGATCTGTGCTCATACCAGGAGGTTATAAGAACAGTCAAAATACGCTTTTAGTGCCCTGCTTATAACTTCTGAATGACTTGGCAATGAAAGGTGAAAGGCATTTTGATGTGCCTGAGTGGAAAGTAATGTGGAAACAAAAGCAAAAGAGGAAATGGGATCTAAAGAACAGAGTGGGAGAAGGATCAGCTTACTCCCAGGAAAGAGACGATGTGATTCTAAATGAAAGGATATTGACTTCAAAAATATTTTATATTTTAATAGAAAGTGTCTAAAGCATAATGACTGCATTTAAAAATATTAACACTTCACAAAAAGGTACAGTGAAGTTGGGAAAGTGAGCACTTCTACTCAGTACGGCTGATGTTGCCAATTGTGTATTATGTCAGCCTTTTATTTTGTATTCTTTTATCATAAAACATGTTCTTTATCAGAGCTCTGGAGGATAACACTGAGCATCTTGTCTCACAAACACTGGAAGACCAAGACTCTTAAAATTTTCCATAATTTGCATTAATTGTCCTCCTCACTTTCTAGATAGCTAAATGGAAATGTGCAGCCTGAGTTACAAAAATGCAAAATGCTTACAGCTGCAAGAGACATCAGTGGGAACTCTCTTCTGAACACTGAATCCCCTAAACCAAAAGCTTTATCTTTGAACTGGCAGCCTAATTAGGGGTTCCTAGGGAATTTTGGCTATTATGTCTCTTACTCTGTGACCATTTTGCAGATGGGAACTATCCTCTCACAGAGTACTGGCAATCCATGTTGCCAAGTGTACTGTAGAACCTAATTCTTTGACATTTATAAACACTGAGAATCTTTTGTGATGGTATTATGGAACAGCATACTAGGGAATTAATAAGTCTGCATTTTGTCTGATGTTAGCATGAAGCTACATGAGGAATGCCAGAGATAAATAGAAATATGAATAAAACACGGGATTTGTGAGGACAAAATAACAGAAGGTTTGAAGTTGGCAGAGGCCTCTGGAGATCATCTCGTCAAACCTTCTGCTCAAGCAGGGTCTCTGAAAGCCAGTTTCCCAGGACCATCCCCAGATGGCTTTGGAATATCTCCAAGGAAGGAGACTCCAGAACTCTGGGCAACGTGTGCCAATGCTCAGTCACCCTCACAGTAAAAAAGTGTTTCCTGATGTTCAAATGAAACCTCTTGTGTTTCAGTTTGTGCCCATTGCCTCTGGGTCTGTCACTGGGCCCCACTGAAAAGACCCTGGCTCCCCCTTTTTTGCATCCCCTTTCAGGTATTTGTACATATTGATGAAATCTCCTCTTAGCCTTCTCTTCTTCAGGCTGAACAGTCCCAGTTCTCTCAATCTCTCCTCACAGGAGAGATTCTGCAGTCTCTTAATCATCTTTGCAGCCCTTCACTGGACAGATGTGATGTGAACAGACAATTAAAGAGTATGATAATCCCCATAGATTTGAGTTGAACAAGTATGATCAGTCTAGCATTTTTTATAATCTATACAAAATGGTTATATGTATTATTTTAATGAGTATTATTTTAATAAGTATTTTTACAAGTGTTAAAACAGTTATATTATGCTTCACTATGATAGGATTTTTACCTCCTCTCTTAGGTATCTTTAGCTATGAAGCTGCAGACCTATTGCCTGTACTGGTAATGCTTGACCTACCAGTAGCAAAAGAAAGCTGTCATTTAATAGAGAAAAGAACTTCTAGTTCTATACAGTGGTCTTTCAGAGACTGTAAGAAGCTGGACTATCATCCTTCTCTCTAACTTTCTTTTTCCTCCTCATGTGTGCCACTAAGAGGGAATGTCTAGGGCGGCATGTGATAATGTAAGAGGTGTGATAGCAGCCACCAGCACCCCTTTGAACTTACTTCCAGTGATTCTGTGGCAATGTAGGAAACAAATAAGAGGGTCTTCTAATTAATTTTCAAAGAGTAGTCATTGTCATCTGATTTCAGACAAAGATGATAACTATAATTCCAAAACTGATAAGAACTGTAACTCCTGAAATCTTCTTTACTTGGAGCAGACACCATACACTTTTTATGAATTGCTGTAATTCTCTAGTAATTAAGTACAATAATAGTCTTGATGACATACCATGCATGCAGCCAGAAATTCAGTTATGCATTTAAAATAAACCCTAGCTTTGTGTAGGCATTCAAATTAATTTTTCTTCTGTTGTGTTGTTTCATCTGTGCCATACCACAACAGGGATCAATTTCACTATCTGTTTTAGGCTTATGAAATATGAAGAGATGCCACAAAGTTATTTAGAAATCTTTGGCCAGTACAGATGGAGATAAATGTTCCTGTTTTCTCATTGGTTTCATTCACAGTGCATGCATTGGATCCCAAGACCCTTACTGTGGCTGGGACATGGTGATGAAGAAATGCACAACGCTGGAAGAAAGCCTGAGCATGAGTCAATGGGAGCAAAGCATTACTGTGTGTCCAGTAAGTCCAAATACATTCATCTGTCTCTTACAACTTGTGATTCCATGTGAATATCATGAAAATAAGCTAGAATAGATTTTTTCAAGCACAGAAAACTGTATTAATGCCATTTTTCTCAGGCCTTCCCAACAGATTTTAGCAGGATATTTAGGGGTTCTATTCCTTATCAAGCTACTTATATTTAAGATCAAATTATTTATAGTACTGTCAAAGGATAGTTGTGTTTTACCTGCAATGTGTTCCCACCTTGAAAGCAGACATGCACTAAGATTAGCAATATCGACATGTTTTTCTCTGCAGGATTTTACTCCATTTTGTACTTTGAAAAAATTAAAGATTAGTGGTATAATATTTTCTTTTAAGATCATTATTGCTAATATAAAAGGCCATATAAGGTCTTTCAAAGTCCATGAATTGGAAGGGTGAATTGTATGAATTAAGTCTCACCTACATAAATGATAGAAGTGATAATTATAATAAACTTAGTGTTACTATTTATGGTGGCTTAACAATTCTCTTTAAAAATTATTTTGAATAAATTTAATATAATAAAAAACAAACAACAAAGCTGATTTATATACCTTCATTTTAATATGGTTCCAGTGTTGGTTTAATATTGATTCTTTTCCCTCACTCCAAAGAGCACATAAAGAGGGTTAAGAAGGATCTTCCTTGTGCTACTAAGCTCTTTCCCTTGGAGACTCATGATGCTTTGTCTTTGCCTTCTGCCCATGAAGAGGGAGCCTTTCCAACTCAATTCTGCTTTTATCTCGAATAAGGACGTCCTGAACTTGTCCTCACTTGCCACTGAAGCACATGCATCTATGAATTTATGCTCATACAACATCCATGTTCTGTTCTCCTTGTGTTTAACAGGCTCCTTTTAACATCTTACTGACACTCCTCTCTCTTAAGCTGTGCTTTGTTTGTTGAACTAGAAGTGTGTAAAATTAGTATGAAGTTCTTCCAGCTTTCACTTACGATCTCTACATGTGTTGTAGCAGCCTCCTAGATAAAAATCACTACACTGATTCTGAGGTCCTTGAGAACTAGCTCCTGTGTTCAGACTATATCTGTGTTTGACATTGAATAGTATTTTTTGAAACAATATCTTGTCCTGTCCTTTTCATCCATGCTTTCACATAGTGGCCTAATAAAAAAGGCTGACATTGAATTCATTTTGCATTAGCATTTTAGCTCAAATCAGGAGCAATCTGGGGGCAAATACTCTGATTTTTCCCATCTAATATTATTTGTTTCACATCACAAAGCAGTCTTGAAGCACACAAACCACATTACTTTGAAATTAAATTAAGACAAAACTGTGCTCCAACTACTACTAGGCATTAGATCCATGTCCACAGTGAGCCTAAAGTAAAGCCCACAAAATACAAAGTATGTGTCAGGTCTTCAACATCAGCTGTTTTATTTTCCAGGTTTGCAGTTTATGTGCATACCACTTGCTAACGTAGACATAACCTTTGTCTCACAAAGTCTGGAATCAGCCACTAGTGCAGTCCTTGTCTCGTTGATTGGCAAGTAACTAGATGCACTGTACAGTATATTCCTTTCCAATTACAGAGCGTATATCATACCTCCCTGCAGTAATCCCGCAGGCTAAATGTGGTTATGTGGAGGTTTTGCTGGTGGCCTAGTTGGGTTGCTTTATTAGGAAGGATTACTGGAATGGGTTGGTGGGTTGGTTTTTGCATGAGCAGTCTGCCTACTGCTTAGTCTTTGAATTCTGGCATTAGTCCTTGTTTTCTTCCATAGACACAAAACATGAGGCCAAGAGAGGTTGGAGGGGGAGGGAGAAATGGTTTAGAAAGCAGAATTCAATTTGCTTCCATTCAACTGGAAAAACAATTATTTAGTATCTATTATATGACAGTTGTGTAGGCTATGGCAGTCAAGTCAAAGCAGGGGACCACCAAAGGATTGCTCAGAAATTAATCCACAGCTGTGAGATTTATACTGCATATCAGAGACGAAAAGATTTAGTGAGCCTCTACAGGATTTTTGGAGTTGAGCAGATTGAGAATGCATAATATAAGGAAAATTTTAGAATTAACTGTCTAAACTGAAAACTGTGGGTTTACCACTTTACTGTCTTAAAACCCCTGAACTCAACCTAACACATTATTGAACAAATTTGAAAACTTCATAGAAACTTTCCTTTAAAATAACACTGTATTCTGGCAAACTGCAATCGATTACAATTTTGCTTAGCGAGGCTTGCAAATATTTGTTTTTATAGCATTTTTATGGGCTGTGTTCACAGAATATATATAAGCCAGGATGTAATGAATTTCATTTTGTAGGCAACTGAGCTATGTTAATCCTTGACATCTGATATATACATTTAAGATAATATTGCAGTCAGAACATAACAGAATATTGGAAACCTTCTACCCTCTCTCTTTTGGTTTCAGTTGGTTCCAATATCTTAATTGTCAATAAAACTACACTGATCTTCCTAACACTATAGAAAATTTGTCTGATTAATGCATGACCAGTTTCTTCTAAACTCAGATCAGAGAGAGAGGCCTATTTATCCACTAGTTTAGCCCAGAATGAAAAGTGACCAGTTGCACTTGAGAAATTATTTCCTAGGGAATTATTCATATATCGGAATATTTGTTGGCATGTGTCCTGGTTTGAGTGAGTGGTGGTGGTTTTTGGTAGCAGGGGAGGGGGCTATAGAGGTGGCCCCTTGTGAGAAGCTTCTCGAAGCTCCTCCAGCTCTATGCCGGGCCTGTCTTTGCGCCAAGGCTGAGCCAATTAGTGACGGTGGCTGCACCTCTTCGATAATGTATTTAAGAAGGAGAACCTGGAAGGAAAAGTTGGAGTTGTGAAGAGAGGGAGTGAGGAGAGCATCTGTGCAAACACCAAGGTCAGTGGAAGAAAGAAGGAGAAAGGGGGTAGGTGCGCCAGAGCAGAGACTCCCCTGTATCCCGTGGTGAGATGGCAGGGCTGCCCCTTCTGCCACCCATGGAAGTCTGTGGTGGAGCAGATACTGATTTGCGGCATGTGGGGGCCCTCACAATGACCCAGGTGACTGCACCTGAAAAAGACCAGGACTCTGTGGGAAGAAGGCCCCACTGTTGTAGTTCGGCACTGGGAGGACATGCCTGTGGGAGTGACTTGTGTTGGAGAGTTTGTGGAGGACTGTCTCCTGTGAGAGGGGTGCTGTGCTGGAATGGGGGAGGAATGAAAGAAGTTTCCCCCCGCCCCCCTGCACCACTAGGGAGGAGGAGGTAAAGACATCAGGAGCAAAGCTGAGACCAGAAAGGAAGGAGGGATGGGGGAAGGTGTTTGGTAATGCTTCTCATAGTCCTGCTCTGTCTGTTACTTCTTGTTGTTATTAGTATCTGTATGCAATTCTGTTCTTTTTTTTAGTTCCCCTAAATAGTCTGGTTTTTACCTGTGCCTTAAAGGATAAGATCATTGCTCCCTGTTCTTATCTCAGTTTCCTGGACCTCTTCCTTCCTTACTTCCCAGCGCTGGGGTGAAAGGGGAGAAGTGAGCAGCTGCATGGTGTTCAGTTGCCCTCTGAGCTCAAACCACAACAGAATGTCATGGTAGAGCAGGGTGAGAGCTAGGAGAGGTAGCTGAGCATTGTGTTACTGTGTCTCTGAACTGTGAAGATCATTTGTGACAAATATGGTTATTTTGCTTATCTTACTTTTGATTTAGTTCTCAAGTTTGTTTTTTTAGGTTATTGTTTCAGTTGGCGTGACCACTTGCAGTCGTTGCTTAAAAATATACTGACATTATCAAAGACCTTTTACAATGAAAGTAAAAATAAATTTTAAAAAGTTTTTGAGTTGGTTGGGTTTTGGATTTGTTTGTTGGTTTGGTTTTTTTTTTTTGGGGGGGGGGGTTTACATAAGCATGCAGCATGAAATGCCTTTGTTTTCACAGCTGCGTGCAGGGAAAGAGTATAGTATGGGATCTTACCTGAATTCATTAGCAGCTTCAGGAAATACTCCAAAGCCACTGAATTCTGCACAAAGTAATCTCAAACCAAAAAGCTCATGGCAGATTTAAGGACTGGGTCACTGAAGAAGTGACCCTGACTCAGAGTGAAGGCACAAAGCAGGAAGACAAGGTGGGTGCAGAGAGGCTCAAGAAAAAAAAGATTGATATTTGGAGGACAAGGAGGAAGGTATCTGCAGAAGAAAAAGGCTGACATAAACAGGGTGGTAGAGAGGGAAAGCAGAGTATAGCCATGCCAGGAAAGTACAACATACTGTCTGATTGATTGTGATTTTCACCTTGAGGCGTGTCAAATGGCAAAAGGTTGATGGGAATATGTTCTGGTGAGGGCTAAAAAGGCCCCTCATCAGTATGTTTTGCTTTCCTGTATTCCTATGATGAAATTGTTTGATATAATTTGTGAAAGGGAGATACTCACAGAGAGACAGAGCAGGTGAGTCATGAGAAATGACCGAGACTGTAGTGGGATGGTATTTACAGGAGTAAGGGGTGGGGTAGGGGGGAATCGAGAAAGAGAAACCTGCCATCAGTATGTCCTGAGCTCAAGCTTTCGGCTAAGTTTTATAAATACCTTCCCTGACACTTAATATAAATTATGATAACCATAGACAACTGTAGCTTTAGTTTATAACTGTAGGTGCAACAGTAAAGATGCTTTGGTGCAGCATAGAAATAGAAAGCAGTAAAGACATTTTCACTTCTCTCACATTAATTGGATTGGGGACATATCATTGGTAGTTAGTGGACTATATATTTATTAGTCCAGCAGTGTAAAAGAGAATGGACTTGTCACTTAACAAGAAGTATTTCCTGTTGTCTTATGAAAAACAAGTGTATACTCTGCATGAGCATAGGTGGTGAGTTATTTTCAATAAACAGCTGTCAGCAGAATTTGAAATTTTGAATTATGGTTATGTCAGTTGTAGCTGTCAGAATATATACATAGCTGTTCTGTGGAGAAGCTATATCTGTGAAAAATAAATCATAAGAAATGTAATTAATAGTGAAATTATGGAACTTTTACCACAGTGAAAAGAATCAGCCAGCACCCAGAGTGTCAGTGGAAACATATCTTGTGCTGTAATCAAATCTCTTGTATCTTCAAATTATTAGTGAAATGTATACTTCCCTCACCACTGTTAAAATGAAACAATACTAAAAATAGCAAAGGGAGGCACCATTTCAGATCATTGATGGCAATCTACAACTGTAGTTCCTATTTCAATATATAAGCAAACGTTATGTTCTTACACATTTGATAAAATATTCATGACTACAACTGATACATATTTATTTTTATCTAAAGAGTGACTTTAAAAACTATTTAGCCTGCACTTGTTAGTACTGTTGTTTTGACTGAAACTGATCCTTTAGCATTTAAGTGAAAAAGTGGCCATCATTTCCATTTATGATCACATATTTGTCAAGATTAACACTTTACTAAAAGAATTAATAATATGAAAGCCTTTCTTTGTTAAGAGAGTTGAATTCCCCATGTCTAGGCCCATTTTCTTTAGAAGTTCCAGTAACCATGGAGGCTGCTGCCATTTCCATTAGCACATTTTGTTTCAGCTGGACAGTACAGATTTCCTACTAACGTGTTATAACTGCATGACAGAAACATTCCAGTCAAGATGAGAATGGTCTGACCTTTGTAGATAGAGGTGTTGAGAATTGACTTCAGCAGCAGGAAGCTGTCTCATCATGTAGGGCTAGGTGCTGCTTTTTGAAAATTATTTTAGGATTTATAGATACAATTGCATCTAATGCTTAGAGAGAGTCATATTTATTTCACTTTTACGAAATGGGGCTAATATGATATGTGATTCAAAAAAAATGTTGTCAAAAGAAGACACTCATCATGGAGATTTGAGTTTGATTCATTCAGCTACCCTGGACTAGTATCCTCTGCTGCCTCTTCCGTTTGATATAGATTTGGGTTTCCACAAGCATTCTTGCACATGCTGTTTTACAGTCAGAATCCAGGAAATAGGGAATACTGTCTTCAGAAGATAATTGAGAAAGTATTATTAGAAGATAATAGAATCAAATATTAAAAGATAATCGGAAAAGTATTCTATTGAATCACTGTAGGCAAGCATGATTGTGAAAGGTAATGGTTAGTTGTGATTATTGTTATTGCTATAGGGGTGGCATCCAGTGGCCCAAATTGGTTGGAGGTGGGGGGAATTATGCAGCTACAGAAATCATGAGGAGAGCTTTCTCTTTGGAAGTTATACCTCTCCAGTGGAGGCTTTTATTGTTGGTGGCTGAAGGATGTGCCTCCATCTACTGCAGAATAAAGAGGTTGTATGAAGGAAGTGTCAGGTCTCGGGTAAGCCTTTCTGTTGTGTTTGTTTCTAGATGAGGAACCTGACAGTGGATGGACATTTTGGAACATGGTCACAGTGGAAACCTTGCACCCACACTGATGGTGCCAGTGTTGGCTCCTGCCTCTGCAGGACACGTGTGTGTGACAGCCCTGCTCCTCAGTGTGGAGGTTGGCTGTGTGAAGGACCAACCATGGAGATTGCCAACTGTTCCAGGTACACAAAGCAATTTCAGGTGGTTTCAAAGTTTTTAACTTAATCAGAATAGAATCTGCCCTTTGAAATCTCATCTGCAATCCACTAAGCCTGTTCTGTGCAGAAAACAGCTCATAGCAATGGCCACAACAAATGAGACATTAGAAAGCATCTCTCAGACTATGTGGGAAAGAGAATGAGCCAGATGGCAAATAGTGATTTCAAATGCTGTGTACCAAGTAATATTGTCTTCAGCTAATTTAAACAAAAGCTCAGAAAGCAAAAAATCATTGTTAGGTAATATCCAAAGTATGATACCTTTTCTCAGTTCTGTAAGTCATAAAACTTTTTTTCTGGAAGTCAGAACCGTTTACTTTATTTGTGGATCTCACGTCACCATTGTATTCCCCCATTTTGCCTTGGGAAAAATGTTTTCATATATCTTTTGATTGTACCATGACATCTATGCTGCTCTTTGGCCACTCTTTTGTCTTCCTTAGGCACATAACCACTCCCAGAAAAAACAATGAGAGCAGATCATTCCAAAGACTCAGAACACTGCATATTCTGAACTGCATTAAGAGTTCGTGCTGAAAACATTATATATACTTTAATTGCAAGGTGAAAGTTATGTAGTGGTGCATTCTGCTTATTTTCAGTGATTCTTTCTACTTTTTGTCTCTGCTTTGTTGTTTTTTTTTTTCTTTTAAACGTCAGAAGCATATCATGGTAGTCAATAAAACTGATTATCCTTCTGCACAAGATAACTGCAAGCTCTGTAAGTGGAAATAGTCAATTTTAGGGAAATTATTAAAAACATAACAATATAGTATATAACATCAGATCAAGAGAATGGTAGAAAAGATAAGTATGCTGTGAGGTACTGAACAACAGCTATTGGCTGTCAGGTTTAGAAGGGAATTTGAAACATGATTTGGGACTTGATTCATGTACTACCATTGGCAGTATCACACTACTATTTTAACATCTTACTTCTGTTAACACTGGTATATTAGTAATTGATTCCCAGAATGCATGGATATCCAGATATTTTGTTCATTTTACCACTTGGGTCAGATGTTGCACTGACAGAGATCTTATTATTTTGTCTGAATATTTTTTTCAAAAGATTTTTTCTGTGTTACCAACTCTTATATCCCTTATAAGAACAAGATATCAAGATGCGTGAAATTGATTTGTTTTCATCGTTTAAAAAAAGTGATTTCAAAATTAAGGCACTATTTTAACTTTTGATTTTATGATGAAACCTCAAGAACTCATTATGGTTTGGTTTTATTTCTTTTTATTTCTGTTTATCTTTTACCAATATACAAACTGCAATCTAGCCATCAAAAGGTTTTGGGAACTGCTGAAGTGCATAATTTTTTGCTTAGGACAGGGTATGAAATTCCTCCTGAGATGTTTGGTTTAGTATATATTTTTCCTATGGTATATTGGGGAGGTACAGGAGTAGCCTTTCCAAAATTTCACAAATGCAGAGTACAGTACCATGAATTTTGTTAACTTTTTTTGTCACATCGCAAATAAGGTATTAGTACCTGAGAGTATCTTGATGAAATTGCCAACTAATGCATTTTCACACTTATTACTCTTTTTCCTTTAGAATCACAGAATCATAGAAACATTCATGTTGGAAAAGACCTTTAAGATCATTGAGTCCTAATACTGCCAATGCCACCACTAAACCGTGTCCCTAAGCGCCACATCTTTTAAATATCTCCAGGGATGGTAACTCAACCAGTTCCATGGGTAGCCTGTTCCAGTGCTTGACAACCCTTTTGATGAAGAAATTTTGCCTAATATCCAATCTAAATCTTGGTTGGTGCAACTTGAGGCCATTTCCCCTTCTCCTATCACTTGTTACTTGGGAAAAGAGACTGACATCCACCTCACTACAACCTCCTTTCAGGTAGTTTTAGGGAACGACAAGGTCTCTCCTGAGTGTCCTTTTTCTCAGGCTTCAATCACTTTCCTTTCAGAAAAAGTAGCAAAATTTGACATTTTAATCTCCCTGAAAAAAGACCACAAATAATAATTGGAACAATACATAATTAAAATTTATCTCCAGAACTTTGATACAGGAGTTTGCAGATGAAGTTTACCCAGAATAAAGTGACGGAAAGCAACTAAATAGCTTCATAGCTTTGTACTTCTTGTGTAATGGGGTCGTATCAGCAGTTACTGATTACAAAGCATGGAATATGGCAGGATCAGAGCACCTTTATTTTAGTTCAGTATTCTTTAAGAAATGGCACACGATGCAGTATTAATGACTTCTACAGAAATATTAATGGGCCAGATTCTGCTGTCAGTCACACCTAATCAGCCATTCGCTATGTATAACAGATGACAGAGCCTGAGCTTTTTATTCTACCAGAAATGGAGGCTGGACACCATGGACTTCTTGGTCACCTTGTAGTACCACTTGTGGAATAGGCTTTCAAGTTCGTCAGCGTTCCTGCAGCAACCCAACCCCTCGACACGGAGGACGCGTCTGTGTGGGACAAAATCGTGAGGAGAGGCAAGTTGCCTTTTTTCTACTGTCTGTTTTAATTTCTTCTGCTCAGCTGTATTCCACAGGACATTTTCTCCTTTACCCGTCTTTTTTTTTATTCTTTCCTTTCCTTTCACTCTCTCTTTAACTACACTGCTGCATGGTAGCAGTATTCCCATTAGCAAGGCTGTGGGTCTGCAGTGGTTCTTTCATCATTCACTTACCTGCATCCCTCTCGAGCCAGCTGAGAGCTCCTGGTAGTGCCAGAGAATTGTGCTGAAGCAATGTGCTGCTGTCCCTTGAGTCCTGAAAATTGATTTTCCTTGAAAACTGATTGCAGTGTGTTTGAATTGTAACTCGCCCAGCCTCAAGACCTGGAATTCAGAGCAAAATATAGTAAGGTTACAGCACTATGTTACTGATGCCATGAGTTCATTTTTTTCTGTCTTAAATGAATTAAGCATCTGTATAACATGAAAGGAAGTTGCAAGGGCTTTGTTTTATATTCAATAAACGTAATACACCTTGAACTCAAATATCCTTTAGTAAGGTTTGAGGTTTTTTTTTAAATTTGTTTATATATATATTAACCCCTGAGCAGATCAAGTCAGCTCAGAGTTTGATTTCACCATCTACTGCTTTGACACTGAGCTGGGTATTTTGACACTAGCTCAGAATGTAAAGTTCAGGCCTCTGATTCCATTTTACATGCATCCTAATGTAATTGTGTTACGAATTTTAACAGAAATGAAATATTTCTTTAAATCAGATTAGAATATATTCAGATAAAGTGCAACTCTTAGGTGCACTATGTTGTTTCCCGAGGCATGCCAAAAAGCTAGATAGCAGCAGACTGGTGTTGGTGTGAGAATTTGGAGTACTGTAGTCATCTGTTCCAAGATACGTATGCAGATATGTTTCCTCTCAATATGCATTGCAGCTTACCTCAGTGTTTCTGTATGGACGATTTAGTATCCTATATTACTGTTGGATGAAAACAAGATTCAGTAACCTTTAGATGAGTTTCAGTGAAGGATTTAATTAAACAGCAACTCTGGCATTTCTTCAGATGAAGAGATTCCATTGAAGGGAAGTTGCATCACATATTTATGTATTAGTAGATCATCAGGGACCTGGTCTTTCTAACTCTAATTGTAAAGGATCTGTATCACAGTACATGTGAACACTTCTTGCTGTTTCAGAGCCATGAATATTTACCATTTCATTTCAGAGGAGAGCATTTCATTATTTTGTGAATCGCTTTCTGAAAACAGATTGCCCAACCAAAAAGCCATCACCACGAAAATGTAGATTATAGCTGCTGTTACATAGGTCTGTCCCAGCATGAATAACAGTTATTTTCTTTAACTGAGAGGTCAGTCCAGGGCAAGACACAATGAGACTGAACATAGAAGAAAAAAATTTAGTTTGGATAGACTTTTTTGTGATGGACTATGACTGTTAGTAGTCATTGTTCATCTTAAGTTTAACATGGAATGGAAGTCCAATAAGGAGCTTCAAAGAACTACAAAAAAGCATGAGAAATACTTCCATAATTATAGGAGAAAATGTCCACTATTAAGACAACGAGTGCACTAAAAAAAGCCATTACAAACTGGAAAGTGATACTTACAATGAGTTGAAATAAAAGCAGCCTAGAAGGATTGAATTTTGGTATGTACTGTTCTGAAGGAACAGCAGGCTTATGTTGCTTTGCTTTCATAGCCAGCAGGTTACTTGTCCTTTCCCTCTTCATCCAGTTCAGCAGCAATCTGGGATGTATGTGTCTGAGTTTACTGCAGGATGCTTTTTTCTCTCATAGTTCCTCTGTCGCTGTTTCCTGTCTCCTTGTAACACCCTTCATTCTCACTGGCCCTGCACCATCTTCTCACTAGCTTGCTCACAGCTGACCTTCCTACCTCTACCCTGATTTTCTTTTAAGTTATCTGTGATGTGTGCTGATACTATTAAAGTGGGATTTTAAAGTACGTTTAAGTTTTATTTCCAGAAGGTGTGGTATCTTAGGAAGTTTTGTCATATAATTTGTAAAGCAGCTAGAGGAATGAGGCATCACTTGTATGCCAGGATTTTTGTCACTGTCAGGCCAAGTACTTGAATAAATCTTTTCAGAGCTGTAAAAAGCAGATTTTCCTGGGAAACTTGCCGGCCGGGGCCCATCCCACCACACCCAGCAGGTCAAGCCTGGATACTGTGGCCAGATGCAAGGAAGAGTCTAGAGTATAGGTGATATGGTGATGAGGCAGGTATGAGGTCCAGCTGAGGAGCCAAGCCACAGGCCAGGGCTAGGATCAGGTTGAATGGTCACCAGGTAGGTCTACAGTGACAGGACCAAGGCCTGAAGCCAGTCCACATGTTGAGGTCTAGACCAAGGGGCTTCACAGTGGGCCAAGGACAAAGGTCCAGCACTTCTTGCACAGCTCAGGCAGGGATTGAATGGCCCTGGCAGAGCCTAAATAGAACCATCACATATTCAGTGGCGTAAATACCTGATTCAGTTTCCAGAGTCAACATTGTGCCAAACTTTGAAACAGCTTTTCGACAAAGTGATTTCAGTAGAAGCCCAGTGCGTAACTCCATAGAAAGCAAACACAGAAAAGGCAGCATATAGCTGAGGTAAATTCACCTGCAGATGTGAATGCATATTCAGCTTAAGAGTATTTGTTCATGTGTTAAGAGCTAAATGTTTGTCTAGGTTATGTTTGTTTTACCTCATGAAAGCCATCACGTTATCATGGCTAATGTGTCTGGCGGTTCTGTGGTTGCTCGTCATTCCCTTGAAATCAGTAGCAATATTTACCAATTTAAAGTGTTGCAGATAGGTTAAACTGTTTCATGCTCTGCTGTTAAAGGGGTGTGGGGGTGGAAAACGGTTGTGAGTGGATGGCAAAGGCTCATACACAAAACAAATATGCCTTGTAGAAATAGGTCAAAAGTGCAGCTGATGTGCACTTAGAATATGGAGAGGGAGTAAAAATAGTATTTTAACAAAATTTGCTAATCAGATAAAATAATTTTATAGTTAAGACTACAGATGGAAGACATCCCTATGAATTCATTAGGGAGTTAAAAACTTCCGGGTTTTCCCATATGAGAAATAATCACTGAAGCTGCTGGAAAACTCTCTAGGTTTTAGTTTATAGAGTCTATAGTATCCTGTCTTGACTTTTTAATTGAGTATTTGTCCTCTTCTTTCTGTAGAAGATGCGGTGGATATGGGCTCATTAAGTCCACTGGTCTTCCTTCTATCTGTGCAGAAATGAGGGATATTGGAATGAGATTCCATTGTTTTTAGTGAGTGTAATTATCTTTTATTACATAGAAGAAAAAAAAAAAAAAGAAAGAAAAAAAGAAAAACATGGCAAATCAGAAGTAGAAAAATTAATTGGCTGCAGATGGGGAGTAAATGTTTGAAAGTCCTGGAAATTTTTTGGTGTATAAGAAGATAAGGGGCAGTACATATTACCACTTTTTTTTTTTTTTTGTACACAGTCCTCAGCAGATATTCAGAGATTTTGGGTTTGTTTTCACAAGAAGGAGGAACTGCTGAGAGTCAAGTTCCTGCTTTGTGTAGCAGTCCTTGTTTCCAAACAGTGCGAACAAGCTTGGTCCCCTTCAGCAGAGGCCAGACACCACAAGGCTTTGGGCTTGCTTGCACTCTCATGCCTGTCTTGTCTGCTGGGAAGTGTGTGCTCCCATCCCCCTTGCTTTCTCTGCTCCCTCCTCTTCTTCCACAGAAACCCCTGGGAGCACACGCCCTGGCCCTTACCACCTTCAACAGTCTTTTGGGTGGGGATTTCTGTCAATTCAGCGGTCTCAATCCAGTAATGCATGTGTGTTGTGTGTCTGCCTTCAATTAAAGGGATCTAGCATTCCCATCAACCTCTGTAGTCTGTGCTTCCCAGTAAGTCACCAGCTGGTAAGCACAAGTACCCACCACATAACAATATATTGCATAGGAATGGGCAGACAGTGATAAAGGTTAGTTTGTTTTTCTTAAATACAAACTAGTGTAAGACAGTTCAAAATCAAGAATTATGTGTTTAAATTAAATAACACCTTTTTGTGGAATAAAAAATACACATTTGTAACTGTCATGCAGTTAGCCTGTGGTACTCAGTGCTGCATGGCAACACTGAAATAAATTGATGTTTTACTAAAGGTTGAGATCTTCATAACAACAAATATAGTAATTCCAGCTGTACTGGAATTGTACAGAACAAAAATTTTTAAATTACTGTAGGAACTAGTGGTTGTGGACACAACTGGACAGGGGATGTTCTCCTTTCCCCCGTATGGCAATTCTTTTATTAGGGCACTGAACTTGGATTCACTGCAAGGGGGAATGGGAAGGGTCACTGTACAAAACCCACATTTCTCTAGGCTGTTCTCTCTTCTGACCTCATTGCAGTTAGATTAGGGGAGAGGGCATTGGTTTCACAGATTCAAGTTTTTTGCATTGCATGTTTTGTTGAATTACTGTAAAATGTTAGCCCTGGGGGTCCTGAGAACAAAATTAAGAGGGGAAGAAAGAGCAAAAGGGAAAAAGGGTTACTGAGTGACTTGAAATGCAGCCAAGAAGAGATATAATGAAACTTGGCTCAAAGCCCCATGCTGTAGCACAGCTCTCAAAGATCAGTTGCAAGGATGTCTCTAGCTGTGAAAACATACCTGATGTTTTCAGAGACCAACTGTCTGAAATGAAAATAAGATTCTACTTGTATGCTGTATTTTTTTTTCTTTTCCTGAGAAAAGGGAAAAATTGACACTCACTCTGTTGTTGACTTTTTTTAAAAAAAAAAAAAAAATGTCCTAAATTAAAGTTAAGCAGCGTGCATAGACGTTTTAGTGCTTTTTTCAGTTTCATCTTGTGGTTTCAACTGCGTCTTTGGTGTTGGTTAACAGAATTGCCAACCTTTGAAGTGCTTACTGTGTTAGTTGTTAAATTTCTTTTCTGCTTAAGTAAGAGAGCAGGTGCTAGGGCACATTGACACTAGAAGAGGCACTGTGTGATGAGTCTCATCTAAGTGAGATTTGTCACACCTAACTTCAGGTGTCCACAAATGTGAGTGCTTCTGTGTGAGACAGTTTTCTGAACTTCCACTTCAGATTTCTACAGTCTGTAGAAATCTAATCAATACAGGCTGTGGAGAAGAGTGATTTTTCTCCTTCTACTGTATATTCCTAAATTGTGACCATTTATTCATGCTAGTCTCCTTAGCTTGTACTGATAACATTTTCGTTGGCTGTAATGGGAGCTTAGATGTCTGACTCCACACAGCCTTTAGAATCAATGGAGAGAAATCAGTATATTGAGGATCATGTTTGTATGATCCACATTAGACATTTGTATTAGTGTGACAGAAATATGTTTTAAAAGGACTGTTTCTCTCCATAAACTGTTGATCGAGTTTAGATGACTACTTCATTTATAGACAGCTACAGTGTAAATGCCTATATTTTAAGGCAAGATGAGTCCCACCCTTAATTTTACTCTTGCATGGCTGAATATCAGCAATTGTCAACTTCATGGCAGACTTGCTTTATCCTATGTGCAATATTAACTTAGCACATCTCCATTAAGAACTAATGAATTTATGCAAAATAGGTACTCATTTGATGAAATAAATAGTGATGGTACCTATATGTTTCATTGGGTACACATTCTCAACTAATGATCACAGAGACAAACTATCACAAAGAGTCACATAAATGACTGCATGTGATAAAAAATGTGTGCAATGTGTGCAGTTGTTGGAGTTTGGGGGGAAGAATGTCCAGGCACTGAACATTCCTATGCATCTTTAGTGATGGCATAATGTGAACTGTGAATTGAAGGTATTGAACATGCAGGAGGGAAAAAAAAAAAAGTAGTTTATGTATAAGCTACTCTTGAAAAACATTTGCTCAAATCATGCACTGTAGAGTTCTGAGGTAACAGATTTATAAATATTGAGGGTTTGGGGTTTTTTTCCTCAGTTTACTGATAAACAGCAGATAAGGTCAATACAAGCTGTTAATAGTTTCTTTAACTACACAGAAACACAAAATTAAATGTCACTACCTTATTTGCCCCATGCCCAAGCTTTTAAATTTTGATGGAGTTGCTCAGGCCTAGGGACAAATTCAGAATCATAGACTCCAGCATATGTAATAAGGCTACTGTATTATACAACATATGCAAAAAACATTTTTTTCCCATGGAACTCTGAATTTGCATATTCCTTGGTAAGGAAGAATTAGAGCTTAAGGATCTTGGGGCATTCTGAGAAAAGAAAAAAAAAAGAAAAAGTAGTTATGGTTATTTTTGTTTATACTGCCATTTCTCTTTTCGTAGAAAATTAATTACTGAAGTATTGGACTCTGTTTCCTTTGCAGGAGAGTGCAGAGTAATGGAAACTTGTTAGAAGGGCAAGAAGACAGTGGATTTTTAGATGGCTGGTATAAAAAATGCAGAAATATTGTAACAGATTGGTTTGTTTGTTAAGGACAGTCAGTAGTTGGAACAAGAGCCACTTAGCCACATCCATAAAATATGAGAGCAGTCCTTCAGGATCATCTGTTTTCTGAATATCTGTCATGGCTTTCCTTTATCTGAAATAACAGCTTGGTCTCTTTAAGAGCCCCTGTCACACTTGCTGGTAGCCCAAATCCTTTGGACCTGTGTGGAGGACCCTTACTAAGCAACATATGCTACAGCTAGTGTTATTGGATGGCACACTTAAAAAATCCATAATCTTAGGTTTTTGCAAAAAATGTTTAAAAATCGCTAAAAGTTGTGACACTCCCACATATCTGAATATCTTGTTACAATAATTACAGCTCAGTAGTAAAATATTCTTGATTCCCTGAAGAACCTGGTAGGCTGCTGAATCAGTTTGCAGCCCACTGGGAAATCCTTCAAAGATTATAATAGCTAAAAACACCTTTAAAAGATAAAGTAATAACGTGAAAACAGTACAGTTCTTTATGACTAGAATCAAGTTTTAGCTTTTATTTTACCCATAAAAGAGGAGACACTGTAGAAAGCAAAAAAGCAAGTTTAGCCCTCTGAAGAGGAGAGAGATGGATTCTAACCAACGCTTAGCTGGAGACTGATAAAAGGCTGCTTGCAGTAAATGGTTGTCTTCCATTCTGTTGTCTCATTTCTGCCCCAGATGTATAGCCACAACTGTTTTTAATAAAGTAATTGTCAACCTTGCTTACGTGCTCACAGTACAATAACATTGTTGTATCACATGGATTGTGTAAAAGCACCGAGTAAAGCAAACAAATGCTTCACCCACACAATTACGGCCTAACAAAAAATCTCAAGCGTTTGAACACTGTGCAGTGTGACAACTGTTAGTTCAGTGCTTTGTGAATAGAGAGGGGCCCTTTGTGTAAAATATTTCCCTGTACAAACATCTACCTGAATAATGAAAATGAAGGACTTTGGGAGAAGGTCTTGCCTTGGTTCTAAACAGATTCTTTGCCTCCATGTTTGCCTTTTCTCACAGGTACTGCAATGAGCATTTGTTGTGCCCCCCTCATGTGTTTTGGACAGGCTGGGGTCCATGGGAACGCTGCACTGCTCAGTGTGGAGGGGGGATCCAGGCACGGCGTAGGATATGTGAAAATGGTCCTGACTGTCCTGGCTGCAGTGTGGTAAGTAATTCTCATCTTTCCCTTCAGCAAATGTCTAGGGCCATATGCCATGGATGTCTCTATGTCCATAGGGTATCTGTGTATGTTTGTATGCTCTACCCTAACATGAGGCACTAGAGTGTGTTTGTGTTACTTGTGTGTGATGAAATTCACACAGTTTATCAGTCAGAAGTATATATAATTCAGCTTTTTCACAATATCATCTTGAATATGAGCTTCCTGAGGCAAGGTTGGTGCAGGTGTGGATGTGTCCTTGGCAGTTTTATGATGGTTTTTATTATCAATAGGAACTCTAGCTATGAACCCAGGATTCCAGAGTATCAGGTCCTGTACAGCATAGAAAAAGATAAGTTTAAAATCTAAATACATAAGGAGTCAATAAGTGAATACATGGAACCACCAGGAAGCGCTGAAGTAAACTTGAATAACAATAGTGATCTTAGCACGGCAGCAGCTTAGCAGCTGTCAGGCTTTGAAGCTACAGTGAGACCATTTTGAATGAACAGAAATCCTTTATGGATACCAAATTTATAAAGAGAAACACATGGGAAAGCATATAGAGGCTTTTTCTTATATCTGAACAAATATAGGTGGTAGGTTTTGTGGGATGGGAACATCAAAATGGGACATTGGTTTTTTGAAGGTGAATACATAGCAGTATATGAGTGAAGGAGAGAAATGTATCACAGACATGTGGAGAGCAGGGTGACACATTCATTGCAGTGCACTGGGAAGATAACCTCGGTGTGAGCATTCCTGACTGGTTAGCACTGTCAGAGACAGAAGAAGGAATATTGATGCAGGACAATGG
Organism: Athene noctua; assembly: GCF_965140245.1. Taxonomy (NCBI): domain Eukaryota; kingdom Metazoa; phylum Chordata; class Aves; order Strigiformes; family Strigidae; genus Athene; species Athene noctua. The sequence continues at coordinate 78,833,920 of NC_134038.1, read as the reverse complement.
GCAGCTGAAGCAAAGTCTTAGCAAGTGTAGGTGAATATCAGAAGACAAACCTTGGGGTGCTGTTCCACGATAATTTGAATTCTAGTGGTGGACTGTCACTGAGTGGACTACTATGTAAAAAGCATAACCTGGATGAAAATTTGAAGTGGCCAAAACTGCAGAAGACAGATTATGCTGGTGAATGACGAATGGTGGTGTTAATCTCCCCAGTGACCAAGAATGAGCACAGCTCAAAGAAAAAAATGAGAGTTTGGTTTTAGCCAAGTTGTGCTTAATGGCCAAGCCTAGTGTTGCACACTGAGAAACATGTACTCCATTTTGTTCCAAAATATTAAAGAGGTAGAAGAAAAAAAATTTTTTTTTTTTTACATATTAAACCAATTTTTGCATGCCTTCATTTCAGAGAGTAAACTTAATTCTGAGGTTTGTCATCATCTGTGGTCTATTTGTTAGACGGGCAGTAAATCAATACTAAAGAAAGGATAATTTATTACCTTTTTCCAATTTAAAGGTTTTGTGTGCATTTTCCCAGCATTTTTTCTCTTTTTAACATTTATCCTGTTGGTAGAACTGCATTTTCAGTAGATTGAAAGCATGCATCAGCTTTGTTCTTGTCTTTCAGTTGAACTTTAAGAATTGACCTAATAACTTAGAGTTATACCAAGTTTTCCAAAATTTTTATCTCCCCCTGATGGTAGACAAAAAAGCAGACATATGGTCTAGATCTACTGTTAAACCTTCTTGACTAGCACAGAAAAGAGCACGATCTGAAGGTTTTCTGTCTCAGTCATCCCTGTTTATCCCATACTAATGTTTGTGAAATAAAGCAGTATTTTGTTTTGCACAGAATCTTCCCACCATCTGAAATGAAAAATACATTGCTCTAATTTTCTTGGAAGATCCATGAGGATAGCAGGAAAACCTGTAGTGTCAAAATGTCTTAATTATAACTGATTTGAGATTAATATTACTGGGATTTGTAATTTATTAGCTCATTGTCTCTGCTGCGTTACAAAATAGTTACCAGTTCAGCTATGGAAATGATTTTGGGATTTTTTTATTAATTAGAAAATTATTATGTTGATGGTTTCAAAAAAGCTTAGCTTAGCTTTAGAGTACATAGTTGTCTTGCTAATACTTAGGCACCAATGGAAACCAGCCTAAGGTAGAAATCCTCTATAAACCCTGGTGTTGCAAGACAAAGGACTTGGGTATAAAGTCTGTGTTCTGTTCAAGTTTCAGTGAATTTGAATGTGGAAGTTATCTGTCTTGAGTCAAAAGTTTTGCAACTGTTGTAGGACCTTGTCAATAAGTGTAACTGACAAAGAAAGTACTTTATTTCTTCTAAGAGTTTGTTTCATTAATGTAGGAAAGAGCAACCTGAAATATTTTTATGCCTTCTTTTAATTGTCGCACGGGTAAAATATATATATTAAGAAAATCTTAATGAATAAGGATTTCCATCTTTACCAGCTGTAGTGATACTAACATTGAGTGATGAAAGATATTTACTGAAGTTAATTTGTTTTTAAAACCATTTATTCTGAGTATCTCAGAGCAGTTGGAAAGCTAAATAATCTTGGGAAAAGTTGCAAGTGGTAGTAATCTACTCTGTCTACTGGATATCTGGTATGGACTTAAAGGTTTTAGGAACCAAACTTTCACCAAGTGAATTAAAGGTATAGCTGAGAAAAGGCTCAGGAACTTAAAATGCCCAGTTCTCTCTTTCAACCATTAGATGATAGCTTTAATCTAAAAGGAGCCTCTCCAGGTTTCTTATTTGCCTTCAGTGTGGATGAGCTCTGGGAAACTTTCCCAGTGTTTGAACAGCATGTGTTGCCATAGGCCTTCTGCAGCTGTATAGTTCAGAGTCTGTGGTCTGTAAAGTCAAGACCTGTATTCGTAAAAAGTGGGAAAGGAAAACGTGTATATAGAGGACTGGAGAACATATTATTTAAGAAGATAATAACTGTGATAGCCTTCATTTCATCTAGAAAAGCAATTTTTGACACATCAGAGCTGTAGGTTGGATTAAATGCTGTCTTGGGACCCCTTTCAGCTATGCCAAATCTTTGGTTTTAGAACCTTTTTTCAGTGGGGGGTTGGGGGAGAAAAACAACAACAAATGTTTTTATAAGGCTTAAGAAAGGAAGTCTTGCAGCTTCTTTGCCAGCAGTATAAGGGGACCAGATTTTATGTCAGAAACTACCTTTTCTGTTTTCCAGTCTGCAACCAGGCTGTTAAGACTATGGTATGGCCTATCACAATCGCATTTTGCAGCTTTTACCATATTCATAGCTGTTGTCTGCATCCACCTAATAATTTGTACCACATAATTTTTACTGAGCATCTTTCCTTCCTTTTAGTTTGGTTGTATTGCTCTTAGTCTGTAATATCACAGCAGGCAGCTACTCCCTGTGTTTACTTTTTGCATGTTTCCCATCAGTTGGTTCTCTGGCTTTATTGGTCTTATAGCAGAAATCAACCAAGACACTTGAATATTTTTTATTAAGACTTCCTGTAATTATTGCAAACTGAACATCGTATTAAATCATAGTGATGATAATAATGAATATTTTGATGCATATAAATACTCCAAATTAAAATGTAATATAATAAAAATGCATCTCCTTGAACTGCACTCAATACATGAAAGTAGATGGCCAGAGACTTAGGACTGAAAGAATTTACACTGAATATAGAAAATCATAAATTGTTAAGACATAGGAGAATTAGACCACAGAGGCTCTTAAAGGTCAAAAAGATGAATCTTGAAATGAAAATCTGGAGCCATAAGGACCTGTCAAAGTCTTCATGTTAATCAAAGTTAGTAAAGAATGCTTGAAATTGTCTAATAAGAGATAGGACTGTTATGGCCAAATTTAAGAGCAGCTAAAATCTGGTAATAGAAAGTTTAAGTAGATCACAAACCAGATATTGCTCTCATGTATTCCTGTGATACATGCACTAGAGTTGGAACTGTGGAATTCTGTGGACTTGCTAATATGACTCAGAGGACAAATATCTTCAGATTTTACAGCATACTCAGATAAATTGTACATTTCCTTCAGAAAATGGTTCTTTTCCCCCAAGAAGAATAATCTCAGTTGAATTTGCCTCAGGCCAGTAATAAAAAATAACTTTTTTTAAGAATTATAGCTAGAATAAGAAATCTAGTTTGAGGCTTAAGTTGGGTGACATACTTTACATATATTTGTCTGTGCTCTCATTTCAGTCGTGATAACGTGCATTAATTTTAGGTTTTGTCTTGGGAAACTGGAAGTTTTTTTCATATACCAAGACTATTTCCATACACCAAAACAAAGCAAGATGGGTTTGGCTGTGGAATAAAAAAAAAGTAACAATTTTATTTGTTTCTTAGACATAGCTGCTAGTGTTGCATTCTTCTTTTATTATTATTATTATTATTATTATTATTATTATTATTATTATTACTATTATTATTGTTACTACTGTTACTATTATTTCAGTGTTTTGGAAGTATGCTGAACACAAAACTTTGGGAAGAAAAACTCTGTATTCTAAAGTTTCTGTTATCACACAAGACGAAAAAAAAGTCTTGGAAGAACAAATGTCAGAAATGTTTTTCTTTCATTCAATTTTTAAAAGGAATTTGAAGATGAAAAATTTTCAGAAGTAATTTGTCCATCAAAAAATAAATGCCTTTAAAATACCTGACATCTCACAAAACAACCTCTAAATGACTAGTCCAGAGAAAAGGGACCAGAAAATAAGATTATTATTACAGTTTTTATGATAGTTTTTTAAGTTTCCATTTGACCTCTTTGACTTAAAGAAAAATAAAATAATTAATCATCTATTGCAAAATCAGAAAGCATATTCTCAGAAGCATGAGGTAGAAAAACTTGTAATTTTATATATTTGCCTACTTTTTTCCTTTTCCTATCCTTTTTTTCTGTCTATAATGTAAAATCCATTTAATATTATCTGTTTTCTTTCATCCTGCACATGCTATTGCACTTATAAGCAATGCCAGTTAATTAAAGAGGGTAAAACTAAACAAAATCAAAATCACGAGAAATAGTTTCAGAAAATGCTAACAAATATTGATTAATGGTACACGTGGTGCTCAACTTTGTCAGTGAAGTGAATTATCGCCTTGGCATGCATAGTCATGGTTGAACTGGTGTGCATATATATCCAAATGTGAGGTGTTTAAGGTAGTCTTTAGCTACACATCCAGTGATCATTTTGCTGTTTGATTTATTTAATTCCAAAAAAGAGGCTAAACTGCAAGCTGTTTGCTTCCTTGCTTAAAACAGAGCATTGTGAAGCATCCATTTTTTGAGAAGCATGTAATTTTAAAAATAATTTAAAGCTGAGAAATTTCAGCTGGTGGAAAACTGTCCCTACTCCACTTCAAGCAATTCAGTTCAACCTGTGACAGTTGACACTGATGGCAGTCCTGTTCTGAGGTTCTTATAGTAGGTGCTTTCAGGGACTTCCAAGTCATGTACAGTAACTTCTTTTGTCGACCAATGCCAGTTGATGTGAAATCTCTTTCAAATCTAATTAGAAGTGTTCTCTAAAGTGAGTATTCTCACATTCAGGAGCTTTGTCTTGGACATGTGTACCTGTGGTACAGATGATGTGTGTTTGATTCACAAGTCCAAATCTTATTTACAAAAAACCCCATAGGAAACAAATTTTACTGTAACTGCATGAGCTTTCTCAGGCTTTTGGATGTAGGGAACAGCTAATGTGTCCCTCAAGGTCAGGTGATAGCCAAGTGCCTTCATCCACTTAGGGCATGGTGTGGGTCAGAGATAGGAAACCCTGTTTGCTACATGCAGAATTTGCCACACAGTTTCCTAAAGCACCCAGCTCACCAGAGTGTGTCCTGCCACAGGTATTGCTATTTGTTGCAGTTTTTGGCGACTCCCATGCTGTAGAGGTGGTCTTTGTTATTGTTACCTAGGTGGCATAACTTACACCTATCTATGTGAGGCTGTGTTTTTGAATTGTGATCATTACTGCATCTGATAACCACAAAAAGCAGAAATATATGAAAAGTCCTTCATTCAACAGGCACGGCACTGGGCTCAAGGTCTCAGCATTACAGGACGTGAACTCCTACTTCCCTTTGACTTGGCTGGTTTTTGAAAAGGAATGAAAAGGAGAGAGGTATTTAGGAAGAAAGGATGTTGGGTGCTGTGGTTTTGTGCTGCATTAATTCTAGAATGAGTTAATGAGTGATACGGAAGCTGGAGAATATTTCCTGGTCACTCATGTTTATCCAGCCTGAGATTTTTTTCATTGCTGTGGACCTAGAACATTCAGTTGTCTGTGGAAAGTAACCCTAAACTCTGTCATTAAACACTGAAAATCAAAACAAAATGTAGGTGGCATGGTTTTTACCTTAGTTTCATCAAGTAATGAGGCTTACAGGATCATACTGTAGTCTCTCAGGTATTCTTACTGAGTCCTTTATTTGGTCCATATGGCATCAGGTGCTGGTCAATGGGTGTACATGTTAGGACACGTAGCTTGTGACTAGCCACCACATGTCTTTTAATTTTTACGAGTAGGACTGCTAAGTCCTACTGGCAGGAGATATGGGAAGGAGAAAGGAAAGGAGGAAAAATTTAAAAGACTTGAAAGACAAACTTACAGGAAATCAGGGTTCATTAGTTGCAGTGCTTATGGATCTACTTAGTATGTGTAGCTTACCTTTATTTGATACATAAGTAGTACTTCCATGAAATCAGAACTGACATAAACATGGAGAACTGTAAAAAAAAATACAGGGAGATTTCAGCAGACTCAGAAAATGCATAATTTTGTGTCAATTGAAATGTATTTTGGGGGAATTTAAGCCAAAAAAAAAAAAAAAAAAAAAAAAAGAACAACAGATATAATACCCAGTCTTTCTACCAATCTGTTCTGGGAGGAAGTTTCTTCCTATTTTTCATCTAGCAATCATGGGAGCAGATTACCAGATAGTCATCTAGTAGCCCATCTAGTATTTTCTGTACTGCCTTAGAGTCCTGGGTCAGCTCAGTAAGAGTCCTTTGTTCAGTTGCAACCAGTCTTGGGTGCCAAAGGGAAGGTAAGAAATAAGAGAAAAACTATGTAGGCAATTTTCCATATGCAGAATAATCCATCTTGACTCCTGAAAGCACCTGGCTAAAACTCAGAAGTATGACAGCTGGTCATAGTAATTACTGCACTATAGAAATGCACCAATTTGTAAGTGGTAAATGTAACGGACTTATACAGACCACTAATTTGGAAGGAAGAAGGAAGAAAAAAGTAATGCCTGTCCTGGAGTACTGGAAAGACTTGAGCTGTATTTAATAGTATTTTTGTTTTAATTTGTTTTGTTCTTACAGGGGAAAAAAAAAATATAGCAAGCTTCATATCCAAGTTCAAGGAAAGGAAAAAATTGATGGAGGTAGAGACAAGCTGTTTCACCCAATCTCTGATTTTCAAACTGCTGAACAACTTCAGGATAAAAAATAATTTCAATGTAAATGCAAAGTGGAATGTAATCCCTTAAGATATTACCAGTATAGATCACTTTATACTTTTCTGACATTGTTCTTTATGATGATACCAGGGGTTTCTGATAATCAAAATGGAGCAGCTTGAAAGTGTATGGTATTAAATTTGTGATACAGTGTTACAAAAAAGGTTCATCATTAAAGTGATACACTAGCAGGAAAGTGCAGGAGTTAAAAGATGGATAAAGCTAACTGGACATACCGGTGGGTTGTCCTGAAAGGGGAAACATCAGATTATTGGGAGATTACTCTAGATTTCCTAAAGGAATTACTTCAGACAGATCTTACTTATTAGTGATTTTAGTAATTTTGGCAGACAAATTTGGATTAGCTTTGTTGGTGACCTGAAGTTCAGGGGCATCATCAATACAGAGGTTGATTTGCATGTCATACAGGAGTCACTGGATGTCTTTGAGGGCTGAAGTAAGAGAAGTGCAAGTGAATTGTATCATAATTACAAAGTCATGAACTTAAAGTTAACAGAAACTCCTGCTCTCACCTTGAAGCACAGTCAGGAACAAGACAGGAGAATGACCCTGGTGCACAAGTTGTTTATGGTACTGGCTATAAACCAGAAAAGTTGTGCAACAGTGAAAAATTTAGATTCAACTTTTGTGTTTAGGATGTTTCAGCAAGGTATTTCCAGTAGAGGCAAAAAAGACCTCAGAAAGTTTGGTAACAGTCTGCACTGAGGCTAGTTGAAATCCCCCTTTTTGTTTCACATATTGCAAATAATGTCATTTCTCCACCAATGCTGTTATCTGCAAAGCTGAGCGTATTTTGAAGCTGAATTTATCTGAAAACATTGGATCAATGACTGAAGTCATGAAAGTTCATTATGATTTCATCTACAAATTTTCAGAGTCTCTTCTGTCATATGTCTTTGTAAGTACGCAAAAACCTTAATTTTACTGTAGACAGTTCAGTAACATTGTTAAGTCATTGTGCAATTGCAGTCAAAGTGGGAAAAAATGATGTGTGAAGCATGGCATTGAAAATGACCTCAGAAACACGATAGAACTGTTACATAAAATTGTTCTGTGGCCACACTTACTGTTCCTAAAGGATATGGCAAGTGGGGGAAGTGAGCTGAGCCCTGGAAAGCATCCCAAAGAAAGACAAAAGATTGGAATTTTGATAAATAAGAGTAGGCAGGGTTCTAGGGTATGAAGGACTAATATATGAATTAATGATATGTTTAGAGAGGCAACACTGAGATTTCTGTGCACTCAGTATTGTAATATACTGAATTTTAAGGAATATTAAGTCAGTTAAGGGAACTAATTTCTATCCAGGGCATTGTTAAATGATGTAACTTGTTGCAAGAAATTGTTGAGTTTTAAATCTTAAGAATCAAAAAACCCCACACAACTAAAATTGTGCTGGATATCAGGGTGAATTAGAATTATAATAAAGATAAATAAATTAAATTTTAGGTAGCATAGTAAATCACATTTTAAAGTTTTAAATCTTTTTCTGAATATTAACAGTCAGACTGAGAGCTGTGCTTTGGACATTCTACTTATTTCTATGTTGTCCTTTGAAAATAACCAGGGACAGCATTTCTGATCTAGAATGACATTTCCAATGTTCCTCTTTGTAAGTGAGTGTTGAATTAGTTTACAACTTGTCCCTCTGATTTATTTAGTTCCTTTTAGGTTTAGGCACCTGTAGTTAAAATGCTACAGTGCAAACATAGTAATTGTGTTGATGCATTTTATAACAAAAAGTGTTCCCACGTGTAGACCTGAGGGTTAACACAAGGCACAGTTTTGTTTCAGTGTTCTTCACTTTGACCTCAGTAAATTGAGGGATGGATGAAGCCTGCATAAGTAATACGTGTTGTTACCATTATAGCTTCACTACTGCAGCAACTGTTGGAAGAGTGCGAGACTGATCTGTTAGCTGAGCTAATTGGCAGCAGTCCTTAGCCATCCAAGTGCATTTAAGTGGAACGCCATCCAAATTAATGATATTTATCTGCCGACTTTTGTTTTCACTTAGTCTCAGAGTGTTATAGTAATTTTTAATTTATTAGGCTGTGCTAGAATTTTGCTATTCATTGAAAATAGTGTCATCCCTCTTCTCATCCAGATTCTATCAGACTGGGGCATCACTGAAAAAAATAAATTAGAATATTTATTGATGGAGTTACTAAAACTACATGGTTTTCCCTCTTGGGTTGATTCCCTCATCTCTTCCACATTAAATTGTTGGTTTAGAAGACTTCTGCATCGATACTACAGCCACCAAATAAAAGTCATTGAGTTATTCAAAGCTTCTGACATTCATCTTGAATAAACATGTTCACAAGCCTTAAAAAAGGCAAACATACGTTTTCATTGTGTTTATTTATAACTTATTTTGTATCTTCAGGATGTTATGACTCAGTCTATTGCAGCATTCTGAAATAATAATATTTAGTCATGAATACTCCAGCCGATGGGATTGTATTCTTCATGTCTGAGAATATAAACTCATGCAAGCACTGAGCTCGTTTACCAGCATACACAGATTTGTTCTTGCAGCTTGAAGTTTCACAGTTTTTCAGTACTCAAAAGCAGCATCATGTAGCATATTTCTTTTCTGCCCCAGAAATGCAGCTGAAAGTAAAATTATTAATCCTGCAGATTCCAGAACAGAGTTTTTCTCATTCAACAATACTTGTTACATCATCTGAAACATCAGAAAGGTGACGGAGGTAATAAAAATAGGCCTTTCCATTTACATTATGAAAATTTCCAACTTTGTTACTTACAACAAGTTCTAGCAATCAGTGAAGCATTTACTACTCTGTGAAGATAAATGAGTTTATTTATCTTTTTTCTGAAAATGTTGAAGCCCCTATGCAGACTGGGATTGATCCAGAAATAGATCAGCCCCCAAATACAGTTCTTATTTCCTTTGTCAGAGAGGCTCTAGACAGAGAAAAGCAGCTGTAGACTATACCTTTATTTTTCAGCTATCTAATTCAGAGGAAGGGCAGACTGATTTTGATCTCTTTGGGTTTTGAGTCAGTCTCCAGAAGGAAAAGTGGAAAAGAAATGATGGAGTTGACATGCTAATGTTGCTAGTAATTTATTTGCATTTAAAATTAGGAGGAGTTGACCAGGTCCTCAGTGGGTACAAACTGATGAAACCCTGTTGAGAGAACTTGCAAGTTACAACTTGACATATTAACCTTCAAATTGTGAACATTTATGCAGAATAAGACAGTACTAGGAGATCCTAAATGCTTTCATTGTCCCTAGCTCAGTGTACCCACTGGTAGCTCTTTGTGCACTTCATCCTGCTGTGCAGGTGGTCTGGTGTTTCTTCCACAATATGCCAGGTGGGAGGCTGCTCAAGAATTCAGGAGAAGCAGGCTGTCAGAGATAGTACTTGAACCTCTTATTTCCTTCATGGATTAGAGAGGAGAAGAAAACTTAAATGTCTGCCGAGATCCTGTGGCACTAGAGCTACTTTGCCAATTACATAGGCTGGATTGCCAGCCACCAGGTCAGATGCTAGACTGTTACGTGGCCAACATTTGTGCAGTGCTCAACATGAGACTCTGTGATTGCTCATGTACTCACAAGCAACCTCATTTTTAGTACATGAGGGTTATTTATTAAGGTAGTGTCAGATTCCAGGATTCTTTATAAAAGGTCATTTATGTGTTGGTGCTTGTGAGGAGGTTGTATATGGCTCAGATCTGCAATGTGGGGGCTTGGATCGTGTGGCCTGTCAGTTTTCTGGTAATGACATACTACTGCGGATGTACCTCATACTAGCAAAAATTTCATATCCCACAGATGAGTTTATTCTGTCCCCATCCAAATCAATACAAGCTATATGAAAAACATAAGTTAGTCAGAAGACCCACATCTCTTGGCATTGCCTGACTAGCTAAATCTTTTCACTGCCTTGAAGGACATCAGCCAGCAGAAGTCCAGAGAGTGTATGTGACTGTTACACTATCTAGAAAACTGAGACCTATAATGATGCTTTAATCTGAAGTATGTTTGCTCTATTTGAAGCATGAAAAGAGATTCAGTCAGAAATTTTGAAATTTTTCAAGCAGTTGCTCACAAAACTAGGAGCATACTATATGCTTTCACATAGGAGAACATCACCCTCTTTGCAAATTCACTAAGCTCCCTATTAAAAATAGTTAATTTATGGGTCCTATCCCTTATTGAAAAGCTGATCCAGAATCCCCATTGGCATATTGAAGCATTTTTGTGTGATAGCTTGGCAGCATGAATATTTTGTTAAAGAGGTTTCAAAGTACTTAGAAAAAGAAGAAATATCAGTGCATGTAATCTTCTTCTGAAATGGAGGGCTAAAAGGGATATTAGACACATAGTGAAATCTGGCATCAGCAATTTAGTATGAAATATAAAAGATGATCCATTACACAGAATTCAAGAAAAAAAGCAAATGATGGGTTACAGGAATGAATCCATCAGAAACCTTGCTGGTGGTCATATAAACATGATTTTGAAAAAATTAAAGAATGTGGTCTCATTTGGTATCTTCAGTTAGGGAAACGTTTTTTACTTATTTCTTTTGTTTTCAGAATGATTGGCATTTTATTTATGGTTAATTTTCTAAGTAAAACTAAAGAAGTATAACAATACAAGATGCCCTAACTATAAAGTCAAATCTGACTTTCCATGATAGTTGCAAACTGTCAAGAAAAACTAATTTATGTTACCTTAAACTTCATAGGGAGAGAAATATGTATGAGCAAAATTTCCTGTATTGTGAGAAGTAGGTAGGGTGAAATGTGGAGAAGAAAGGATAATTTGAATCATGAGAGGGCAAGATTTAAAAAAAAAAAAAGTATTTGTCTTTGTTGAAGTCACAGAAGGGCTTTGACTAAAATAGAGAAATAGATATGAAAATGAGTTATTAATCTTTTGCCTTTGATTATTTGGGAGAAGTTTATTGATGAGTTTAGTTCTTAGAACTGCATGCATTCTGCCTGCAGTACCAACCTGATACAGTGTGCACTTTCTTAACTGTATACTTTCCCTTTCCCTTTTCCCCTGCTACATCCCCTTCAGAGTGTTTTCCTGAAAGTAGACAGTATTTTAGATACTACGGTACTTCCCAGGCTGTTGAATATATTTAACCACGCAGATCCCAGCACAGACCATTTTGGACACCTTCCATTGTGAAAACTGACCATTTATTCCTCTCTTCCATTTCCCATCTTTTAAGCAGTTAATTATCTGTGAAAGGATAATAGCTTTTCTCTTAGCTTGTGACTGCAAGTTTCCCTAAGAGACTTTGAGAGACACTGTGAAATGTCTTCTTGAATTTGAGGTAAACTGTATTAACTTACTGCCTGTATCTGTATGTTTGTAGACCCCTTCAGAGAGGTTCATGGCTTCCTTTTATAAAAAAAAAAAAAAAGCAGGTTATATAATTTTGTTTTCTAGTAGGTCATATTTGTTCATGTGTCCACTAATTTCATGCTTTATTATGATTTCCCCCAATTTGCCCAATTCAGACGTCACACTCTTTGTTTTATAGTTCCCCTCAACTTCCTGAAGTATTTTTAAAAATGGTGTCAAATTTACCATCTTCCAGTCCTCAGGTAGGAGGGTAATTTTAAGCAAGAAGCTGTGTGCCACTAGTACCAATTTCTTTATTTCTGTTTCCTTAGTTATATTCTTCGGTGACATTTTTTGTTCATTTTGTCCATTTGTTCCATAATGTATTCGCCTAACGCAGCCTGCTGTGGTCTTGCTGTTTCTAAATGCCCCTTGTATGCCTTCATAATATATTGGGCATATAGACTCTGTAGCAATCTTTCTGTCCCTGATGTGCTTGAAATAGGATTGAGTTTTAACTTTTATACCTTTCAAAGTTCCTCCTTGAATTCTTTTGTGGCCTCTCTTATTGTGTTTCTGCATTTAATATTCCAGATTTCATGATTCTTTCCATTCATTTTTCATATACACGACTTTGGCTTTTTGGAGAGTGGCTTCATGCTTTTAATGACCTTTCTCTCCCTACTGTTTTGTTCTGCAGATTTCTTTTTGCCCTTCCTCATCTTTCTTGATTGACAACAAGCATTTGCTCTCTGCCTCTAATACAGTGCCCATGATGAGCTTCCCTCCTGTAGCACTCTGCTGGTTCACATCCTTGATTCAGGTCCCTCATCAATAGTTGTACTGAACTCAGCTCTCTTCTTTGTTCATTTGTACTGCAGAGAAGAGGTCAGGGACTAGTCCCTTAATGCTTTTCTCTTGAGTGGACTCACCCCTCGAGAACAGAAGGCAGGAAAAAAAAAATGCTTTTAAGTTTCTCTGGAAAATAATATTTGGCAAAAATACAGTCATTTTTGTCACTATATTCATATTTCTTAACCTTGGGCACATAAACCAGGAACCTTGTCTGCTTAGTCAAGGGTGAAAGGTGAGTTCCTGCAGGGGACTTTACAGAACTGCTGAACTGGGCAATAGCAATATTACACTAAAATACCCAAACCTCCCACTCCCTACACTTGCACCCTGATAAGCTTACGGTGGCTATGAAAGGTCAAGGAAGGGAACTCAGAATCTGTGATCTTTGAAAGTCATAAAGAAAATACACCATTTGTTTTCTGTAGCTCTTCAAAACCATGTTATACTTTCTATGGATTCACAAACTGACACAAAAAGTGATCTTAGTGCTTGATTGTCACTGCTAAAATGGGGCCTCATCCAAAAGGCTCTGAAGTCAATTCAGTCTTCCTCTGATTTCAGGGGCACTTGGGTCAGTCTCAGACTTTCTGTCATTCTGACTGCTTTTTACAAAAGATAAGGACATTAATGGATTCCCAACAATCAAAGAATTGGTTAACACTGCTATTATTAATTGGGTACAGGGGGCTTTTGTTTGTTGGTTAGTTTGTCTCTTTAGGTATCTTTTTCTCTCTAGACCATTCAATGAGTATAACCTAGATTTTTTTTCAAATCCAGCTTAATACTGTAAAATTGTCACTTACCAAGATCCTGTAAAACATATGTCCTGTGAAGCTTTAAAGTTGCCATGTTCTTTCAGTGAAATGCCATTGAAGGCTGTGGGAGTATGAACAGTCCCTGATGAATTCACTTTCCAACTCTACAAATGCACAAAATCAAGTACTTACTCATTGGACCAAGGAACGTGATTAAAAAAATAAAAAGATCCAAACCCCACAGCTGGAGCACAGATGCCAACAAACATAACTTTGATGCTTCACAGATGATTCTGAATACAAAACTATTCCAACTGATTCCTTCCCTACATTTTCCTTGGAAAAATGTTAAGTGCTCTGTGGTTTGTTTGTTGGGTTTTTTTAAGTGGTGAAGAGATTATTTAAGTTCATAAAGAAAGGGTTTCCATAAATGGATGCGTGCTTATTTAATTTATTAATTAACATTAACAAACCATATGTCCATATATTTTTAAGTATACAGTACAAACACACTATAGTTTTCAGGGCTTTTCTGGATGTGATTTTTGAAAGGTAAGTGAGGAAGTGGTACAGTTACGCAGTGATAGAAAACTCTTGAAGGTTTAACTCTGCAGAGTTTATACTGTGTCAGAAGATTTTTTTTTAACCTCAAAAAAGCGGATAGGCCTTTAAAGGCCACCTCTAAAATTTTCCAGTTAAAGTCTAACTTTCAGGTAGCGGTGAACTTACAGAGGTATGTATCCATATGTATAGGTACATCTGTGATGTATTTTGGGTTGTAAATAGACATTTTTAAATAGGTGTATGCTCAGGATGTACATGATAGTTGAGCATATTGTAAGCTTTTATTAAGAAACAAGAGCACAGCCATATCAGGAGTGAAAAACAGATACTTGTGTTCTGGAGAGCAGCTTAATCCAGGTTTGTCTGCGTAGCTGCCTGAGGTAAAGGACACTGAAGAAGGCTACAAAACTGATTGCAAAATCTTTAAAAGGATTTTTTAGCTTTGACATAACTGAATCACTATAATTCATGCTGAGGTCAGGCTCTTTGGAGAATTCACATTCATCTAGGTTTCCCAAAAGCCATTTTGTTGTGGAGATGTGATTTAGAGAAAGAATGACTTTACCTGTTTCAGTTAGTGGCTTAGTTCACAGTATTGTTCTCATTTCTCTTATTTTGAATAGTACCAAACATTGCATGAGCTTGGGATTGTTTCATTCATCAAAAGCAGCAAAACATGCACAACTTCAATGAAATTTTGCCAGTAAAATTTGCATCTCAGTCACTGTAAATCCTGTACAGTCCCAACTATAATTGAAGCATTGCATAACAGGACTTTGAATCATTATTTTGGCAATATTCCAGGTTACACAGGCAGATTAGACAAAAGACAGCATTAGGATACATAAAGGTTTATCTTAAATAACTTCTTTAATAACAGTGCTGTTGTTTTCAGATCAGGAACCAAGGAGTAATAACTGTAATGTCTGTTGTACTGGAAGAGCACCTTCCTGACTTTCTGAATTATGATGTCCATATTTTCTTACCCTTAAATGGTGTCTGGGGCAGAACAGTGCACATTCAAGGATTTAAAGTACTGTAATTAATGTTAAAATATTTCAGATTTAGAAGAAAGACTTCTCAACACATTTTGTAAATTCAGATCATTTCTGAAATGGCTTCAAAATTAGAAATTAATCTGGAGAATACATGTTGGTGAGGGAGAAGCAAATGAAACAGGTGATAGAGTATGATGGATGCAGTTTTACCTATACTAGCACATCCTGTTACAGGCAAAAAGGTATACACTATTCATGCAAAGCCAAGAATTTATTTGTAGTCTAATTACAGTCTTAATGGTTGTAACAGTCATTACGTACAGGTAACATAAATGCACTAACACTTTCTCTGGTGTTAGGTGTGCTCTCCCACTGCCCATCTATATGTTAAGGTTGATGGTTTCAGTCTGGGTGTAGGTTTACAGAAACAGGTCAGTATCTGAAGTCCTTTGACAGAGGCATGACACTGATGTTGATGGTTTCTTTCTTCTCACTTTAGGATGTAGTTGACATCTTTTTTATGTTTGTTAACAGGCTCTACACCTTGCTTATTATTGATTGCTGTGCGAGTCCATATTGCCTCCAAATTTACTATGTAGTGTGTGTTTTACATATGTTGGATGCTTGTTCTTTATTCTCTTTGCTACCCCCAAGGCTTGGCGACAATGACTTGACTTACCTTGCTTCTGAGGCTGAATTCCATCAATGACCAGTAATTGGGCATCAGTGAGTTTTTTATAGCCCTTGGGCTTCATGTATTGTCCTCTGCCACTTCTTTCAAAGCTTCTGCTACTCTGTGCTATGTTTTATTAAGGGGGTCTAATAGGTCATTCTACCCACAGTAACTGCATGTTACAAATACCCATTAGTTACAAAATATGTATCACTGTAGACATTACATCACACAATTATACAGAGCTAATGAAAAGTTAAAGTAGGTAATAGAGTTCTGGTAATTAGATAATTGCTATTGCATGCAAAACCAAATCATTAGACAGACCAAGAGAAACACAAGCAAAGCCCAACATGTCCCAAAGTCTGTCTTGTTAGCTTAATGCAAAACCTGTGGCCTGCTACAAACAGCAGTTACTCCCTATTGACTGAGCTACAAAGCTAGGAAGCATGTTAGTGATTTAGTTATGATTATGGGCCACCATGTTAGAATGCAAGAATGCCTTCTCACAAGGCTTAATGATACTTCCCATAACCATGAAAAGAAAACACAACACATTGGATTGTCAATATTTGAATCAGTATTCACATCAGGGTTTCAGAAATCCCATTTCGGTCAGGAACTGTGATAGAGACCTTGGACTGAAAGAAGTTCTCCGTTTCTGGAATTTATGCAGCAGACTTCAGATCCACTGGAATAAATTACTTATATCATGAGCTTCTCATTCTTAATGCTGGTTAGTGGTCTTATCCCATGGGCAAATAAAGATACGTCTGATTTTTTGTTTCTGGTAGGGGAAGGCTGGTCATTCTTATTTAACTGCTGATTAGTAGGTAATTCACATGATTGAATGAAACTGTTGTATATTCATATCTCATTGTCTGTGATGCCAGGCAGGCCCGCATTTGCTTCCTTTTGCCAGGAGTAAAATGGTACACTGTGTTGACAAAACTACATAATCTTAACATTACATGTTGGTGTTCTGATCAAAAGCCCCTCTGCGCCAGATCCCTCTGCTTATCACTCAATTTAAGTATATATAAAACACACAGCTCTCCTTCTTAAATTCCTGTTTCTAAAATTATATATTTTTTTAAATTAATAATATTCCGTGTATAGAAAGGACACATGGGACCTCATTAAAAGTGTCTCAGAGAAATCTGAATTTGACATTCATGTAAGTCCATGTGACCTCCTAGCAAGGAATGGCTTTGTTTTGTTAGAAATGTATACAGTCTCTGCACTCACTTGTCCTTCTTGCTATCAACAGAAGAAAAGAAGCAGGAGGATTTTTCAGATAAAACACAACTAGATGTAATAATCACATCTAGTACTATTATAGCACAAGATGTGGTTCCTGTATCTCAGCTTCCTCCTGTGTTAAGAATTGTTCTCTGAGGCTAAACTGATGGAAGAAATGATGGGGATGTAAAGTATTTGAGGATGTTTTTCTCATTTGACTTGAAATACTGAATGTTTTAAATTTTTTTGAGGTTTAGTGTCACTGAATCCTATAAAAAGTAATTTGCATTTTCTGTAATGTTGTGTGTCTTTGAGACATGTGAGCAGCCATATGATTATAGATCCTGTGTTCGAGTGTTAGCTAAATGCTCTTTGGAACATTCCCGCTTACACAATGAAATGTCTGTTTTCCTCCAAGCAGGAAAAGTCATGCCACCTTGGACGGATTCTTTCCATAGTCCGTCTTCAAAACCAAAAAACTACCCTCATGCATCTGCCACATATTATTCCAAAGCACACAGGTGGCGAACTTTCCATTTCATAAAATCAGAGACTTTTTTGTCATCCTGCAGGGTCATCACATTAACTTTTTTCCTTTGTCATGGGATTTAAAAAAACACTTATATAATTTTAGAAATGCTTTGGCTACATCAGCTACCATTTAAGGGACAATAGCCTCAAAGTTGTGACTTCTCACAGATCTGTCCAAACATGAAGAGATACTGATACAATCTTAGGTTACAAAAATATTCTTTTGCTTGTATGTAAAGTAAAAAAGAAAAATCTAAATAATAATAAGAAAAAAAAGTTCTGTTCCAAAATAGCCTGTATTGAAACAATTCACCTAAGCAATACTTGATCTTAAGAGTGAAAAAGCAGGGTACTAATGCACAATTTCATACATCTTAAAAAAATCTTTAGTAAACTTACATGTATTGTTCCTCTTTCTTGGGATCCTTTAGGCATCTCTCTCATGCTTCTCTACTGGCACACAAATACCTGAGTTTAATCTCTTATGTTTCATGTAGTATTGGGATCCATTAACACAGAGAGTTTATATATCATTCAGTGTCTGCAGAGTGATTGCTTTTATAAACCAAGAATTAACTGCACAGCATATGGGCCTCATCTTCTATACCTCATCACTGCTTCTAAAATATTTATTAAAACACCTATACTTTGCTGAGAAGCCACTGTCTTAAGATGTGCTAGACTGTGACCAAAACTAAGTCCCACATTATACACATTTTTGGATTATGGAACTAAAAGATAGACTATTTCCTATACTTTTTAAAAACTGCAATGGTATGAACAGGTGAATTAGTTGGCATTAACAAAAAGACATTTGAACCTTCCCTTTAAGGTTTTGTGAGAATTTTATTCTGCAAAGCAAAGAATATCGAACACTACATTCTGTCATCTTCACTCTTCCTTTTCCCTCGGGGTCCTGTTGACTGCTTGCATCCTGACTCTTTCATCCCCAAATTCTTGCCAAACACCTGCATTTTCTTATCAGTGAAATTTCTTTAGCTATTGCTGCTTTTATTTTATGTACTCACATTAACATCTGTCTATATAAACTTAGCTCCGTGTCCTTATCTTCTATTTATGATGTTTGTTGCTTTTATCCTTTTTTCTTTTTTTTTTTTTTTTTTCCCTTTTAAGAATCCTAAGAAAAGAATCCTTAAGGAAAAATTAAAATCAGAGCAGACTGCCTGTCCTACCTATTCTAGACCATTTTCTACTCTGCTGCTCTTACCAGTTGCCTTGTCTCTGGGTGTCTAGAAGAAAGGTTTGTTTTCCCCAGAACTTCTGTATTTTGATTATAAATTTCTCTGACTATTTTAGATCAGAGGAAGAACAAAAGGTCGTTCTATACGGGCTTGTCCAAGGGGAAAAACAAAAACAAAAAACCCCAAACCAAAAACCAAAAATCTTTTGCTGTAATTTTTTCTTTCCATATGTACAACTTCGAGCTGCATTTGCATCCCTGCCATGTGGTGGGTAGATCCTGCTGGACACCAGGTGCTCACCAAAGTTACTCTATTACTCCTGTCCTCAGCAGGTCAGGGGAGAGAAAATATAATGAAAGGCTTGTGGGTCAAGACAAGGGCAGGGAGATTGTTTGGCAGTCACTGTCACAGGCAAAACAGACTTGACTTAGTGCAACTAGTTTAATTTATTACAAATCAAATCAGACTAGGGTAATGAGAAATAAAAACTAAAACTTAAACCACCTGCACCTCACCCCTTCCTTCTTCCCAGGCTTAAATTTCTTCTACCTCTTCCCTCCCAGTGGCACAGGAGGCAAGGAATGGGGGTTCATTCAGTGGCAGTCAGTTCATCACGTTGTCTCTACTGCTCCTTCCTCCTCAGGGAGAGGAGTCCTCATGCTCTTCCCCTGCTCCAGTGTGGGGTCCCTCTCACGAGAGACAGTCTTCCAGGAACTTCTCCAATTTGAGTCCTTCCCACTGGCTACAGTCCTTCACAAACTGCTCCAGTGTGGGTCCCCCACGGGGTCACAAGTCCTGCCAGCAAACCTGCTCCAGCGTGGGCTCCTCTCTCTGTGGGTCCACAGGTCCTGCCAGGAGCCTGCTCCAGTGTGGGCTTCCCACGGGGTCACAGCTCCCTCAGGCATCCCCCTGCTCCAGCATGGGGTCCTCCCCGGGCTGCAGGTGGATCTCTGCTCCACCGTTACCCTCCATGGGCTGCAGGGCACAGCTGCCTCACCACGGGCTGCACCACGGGCTGCAGGGGGATCTCTGCTCCAGCTTCTGAATCACCTCCTCTTCCTCCTTCTTCACTGTCCTTGGTATCTGCACAGTTTTTTCTCTCATATATTCTTATACCTTTCTCCTGGCTGCAATTGCTGTGGTGCAGCAACTCTTCTCCCTTCTTAAATACGTTATCCCAGAGGTGCCACCACCATCACTGATGTGCTTGACCTTAGCCAGTGGCTAGTCCCTCTTGGAGTCAGCCGGTGTTGGCTCTGTTGAATGTGGGGGAAGCTTCTGTCAGCTTCTCATAGAAGCCACCCCTGTAGCCCCTCTGCTACCTAAACCTTGCCATGCAAACCCTATAGATCCTGCCCCAAATAGAACTCCCGTGAGCTTCCATAACTTCCTAATCATCCTGCAGGACAAGATTAATGAATTGGCCAGCCCCAATAGTGTACTGCTTATTAAACTTGCCTTCAGATTTTTGTTTGTTAAGCCAGAACTCTTTATAGATGGTCAGACATTTAGAATTTAAACGTACCATGTGAACACAGAATATTTATTATTTTCCTATAAAAAGCACTTTGCAGTCTATAGCTAACACTTTTTTTCCAGTTACTAATGTCATTGGTCTGAAAATGCCAAAGAGCTGATGGTATGCTTGCTGAGCTGTCAAAACAAAGCCTACAGTGTAAGTTCAGGGCATCCATCCTGACCCTGAGCTAAAATTCACTCCTGTGAGTTTGACTTGTGTATTCTAGCCATGTTTACACAGTTACTGGCAGTAGGTCCTCTCCACATTGCTAGGAATGTCTGAAATACAACATCATGCATTACCCAGCCCTTGCTTTTCCAACAATTTAATGTGGGTTTACATACTGCTTTGATAAGCAAACACAACACTACTACCCAGTGGTAGTCTGCAGCTTCAGCATCTCGAAGGCATGGACCTACTGGTAAATTTTCCAATCTTTGGCATATAACTCAGCTCTCATAACTTGTAGCTATTTGTGTCCCTTTTCTGGTTTGTTGAAAAGATGAATTTTGGTAGATAACATATTCACTGACTTTTTTTTTTTTTCTGCCCAGTCACACTGCAGTGTAAATCAGTCCTTGCTCATCTCCTTTCCTTCTTCCTCTTGTCAGTGAGGTTACCCGAATTTTATGATAAGAAGTGGGACAAATCTGGCATGGGGAAATTTGATTTGCGACAAGGCTGAGATGAGTGTAGTTGAATATAAAGAGAAGCTAAGGATCCTGTATGTTCATTAAGTAGTAAAGTTCTTCTTCAAGAGCTTTTACACATTCAACTTTTTGAAATTCAAAAATGCTCCATTTGAAACATGTTTAGATGTAATTTTACCAGGGAGCCAACCTCTGTTCCTGGCCAGTTTATTTTCATTACCAGAGTATTTTCCTTCCCATTTTTGGACACTGTATAATCACTTT
Source organism: Athene noctua (assembly GCF_965140245.1). Lineage (NCBI taxonomy): Eukaryota > Metazoa > Chordata > Aves > Strigiformes > Strigidae > Athene > Athene noctua. The sequence continues at coordinate 78,812,798 of NC_134038.1, read as the reverse complement.
ATCCTTTTGGTTTCTTCATTAACCTTCTGGCTTGAATGTCTTTAGCTGTGCCACCTTTCCCCTATATAGTGCTTAGCCTTTTTGCTGAGACTTCAAACAAGGTGTAAAATAAAAGGGCTTTAATCCTCTCCTAAGGAATTTCCCCAGAGCAGTGGAGCATAGGCCTCAGCAGTTCTGAGCTGAAAGACACAGGCTATTGTCAATTAAACCTCATCTGATTTATGCTAGGGTCATGCCAGCTACAGAACAGCTCATATTTGAGGAGATGCAAAGGAAGCATACAGCTATTCTTGCCTTTTTCTTCCTCATACTGAAATAGAGCATAATATGAAGCCAGCATCCAATTAGTACTTTTTTTTCCAGAAACATCTGTCTTACCAGGAATTGGCTGGAGATCAAAAAAAGCTAATGTTTTATTCGCAACCACAGAGTTCCAAAAATACAACACAGACAAATTAAACCCTTTGTAAATAAACTTTATATAAACCCAACAATATTAAAAAATCTAAAAATGAAGAGTGTTGTGTGAGAGAAATTGATTTATAGGAAGTTTTTTAGATTGCCACAAATTAAATGCAAAATGTGAAACAGGAGATTCAGTTCTGACATGATTCTGAAAAATGCCAGGCTCCATTGGTGGATGCAAGGGCAGGATGCAGTTTTGCCTAAACAGAGACACATGTTGCTTTTTGAGACGCTGTAGGGGATCTGGAACATCTGGGTGAAAGTAGAAGATACATCAGAGGCCATGTGAGAGACCCACGTGGTTTTAGAGCAGTTTGGAAGCTAGGTGAGATAACCCACAGCATTTAAAATGGCAACAGAGCCCTGAATTTGGGCAGCTGAAACCTATATTAAAGGTATAAGCTTTGAGAAGTTAATATCCGCTCATGAGAAAATTAGACAATTGTATATATATATTTGCCTGTGCAGTTTCACTTACTGGACATGGTAAGTACAAACCTGAAAAGTTTGTAGGTAATCGAATTTACATTTATTATCTCAACTAGAGGCATATTTTCATATATCTGTTTATGTGTTTCTGCTTTTCAACCAGGCAACCTGTAAAATTTCATCCTATTATTTTGCTTGTCTTTTGGGGGTTTTGTGGTTGTTTTGCTCACGTAGACAGGGGCGTTGACAGATGAGTTACACTGATGCTTTCTATGGCTATTTAACCAGCTCAGGTGACCCCCTTGCTAGATCGAGGTCATATTTTCCCATAATGGAGTGGGCAGAAGCAAATGTGTCAGCATGTTGGTTGCTGTGCTTCCTCGTCCAAGTGATTGCAAGCTGTAACTGAAGATGGTTTTGTGTTTATACATTTGACTGTAGCAGCAGTGATTGAGGTGTGGGCACACGTTCATGTCTGTCAGCTCTGCTGTAACTTCTGCCCTGAGGAAAGGCAGATGTCTGTGGTGTGATAAAGTATTAAATTGTGCTTAAGTGTGTTTTCAGTGCAGTTATGCTACTCTTTGCTTCAGTGTGCCTGAGTCAAGGCCTGAAAAACAAGTTTATAGCATAATTATTTTTTTTACCCTACCCGCAGTACCCATTTTCCACAGCGTTGTCCACTCTATTGTCATCTAAAAAGAGAAAAATTTTGCTTGAAAGGAATTTGGGGGATGGGTTGTGTTTGGTTTTCCCCTTTCACTCATTTACAGAAGCATGGCCTTTGAGCTGGAAAGACGTGGATGTTCATATACACATTAACTAGCCATTTTTTACTTCCCTCCTAGTAGATAAAGAGATCTTTCTAATGTTTGGAGGTTTTGGAGGCAACAGCAATCCATCTGGTGCTGGAGAGCTCTCTGGCAGCCGTATTTTGCCACCTTCGTTAGGCTTCCAAATCCATACTCGATTCCCTACTAAGTGGCTGCATTTTCAGAAGTGCAGAGCATACCCTTTCTGCTCTCTGATCAGAAGGTGCAGATGATCGAAGTCTTTGAATGTGTCCTGTTTGTGTGTCTGAATCTACTTTCAATGGATTTAAATACTTGCACAGTTAATGCCTTTCAACAAGCAGTTCTGCTTTTCACTGCAGCTCCTGGGTTTGGACTGGCAACTCTGAATTAAAGTTCATGGCTCCTCATCTATTCAGTTTGTACCATTTCCATCACTTACACATTTGTTGTTCAGCAGCTGCTCTAACATTTAGAGTGTTGTCTCAGGTGTGCTGACATTATAGGATTCCCCCCCCCCCCCCCCCCCCAGTGATTTCTCGATCATTTAAGTAATTTTTTGGAATAAAAAATACAGTAAGAATATTTTAGAAATCATATTTTCGGATCAAAACCAGACCTCAGCTCCTTCCAACATCAGCTTTCTCAAATTTTGCTTCCATTTTTGTATAAAGCACAGTTTATAGCTCTCTATAATTAAAAGGAAAAAAAAAAACCAAACAACAAGACAAGCTGTAATTGAGTGCTTCTTGTCTAAATGACTTCACAAGCAGTTAATAATTTTGTACTCTCAGGACTGTTTTGATGTACCACTGATTAGTAGTTGCATTTTTGCCCTCAGATTTTGAGCTTAAAATGTGAAAGTTCAGCTGAACCTAAAAGATTGTGTAATTGTAGAAAACAAGATTAATGATGATCTATAGGCTGATAAAAGGATTAATTTTAACATAAGGCTGCACTGATGAGATAATAAATGGCTATGGATAAATGAATAAGAATATGAAAGCATGCTCTATGGCTATGGCTGGATATAAAATACTAATAACTGGTTTATTTGTCTGCTTTACTTGTTGGCTAGTTTTTCACACAGTTAATTTTTCAGGTCAAAATATTATGGAAGCGAGTGTGTCCTCAGTCTGTCAATTTCCAGAACTACTTTCCCACTGTGCTTAATTTGAAACTGTGTTGTGAAAGAAATGAGCCATTTCTCTCCATAGGAGCACTACACTGGTTCCTTATCCTCAACCCCATGATTACAGGCTGTTCAGCTTTTACTTTCTTCTCTTGTTTTGTGATTACAAGTTGTTTTCACAGCCTGTGGAGTTAGTGATACGTGGTCAGACAAACCCAACTGAATCTTGTTTGCAGATTTCTCCCATTGCTAAATTCAGGAAAAGACACATTGACAACCATTATAGCTAGTAATGGGTAAATCTAAGAATTAGGAATCTAAGGATCAAATTCTTTCCAGGTCACAAAGTAACCAAGTAAGTGGTGTTGCCTGTGAAAACTAAAGTCCCAGATCTGCTTCCACTTGTGGTGTTTAAAAATTTGTTGTTGAGGTTCTCCATTTAGAACAAGAATATAATTCTTACTTTCTAGAAGCTTACATGAAGGGAAACTTCTGCTGCAGAATAGAAATAAAGTTAATTTATGTATGATAACAGATTTGCAGTCATTACAAAGCAGTAGTCTTAAAAATTGACGAGTTGACAGCCTTTTCATGCTTTTTTGACTACTGGATTATCTTCCAACATTCTTACTCTCAGTTAATAAATACTTGGATAGCTGTGATTTCCAGCATTTAAAAAAAGTACATTTTAAGTTAATGATAACTGTTTCAGCAATTTAAAAGATTTTTGTCAGGAATTATAGGGCCTACGTGAAAAACTTTAAGCTTCTCAGTAAGAGTATGTGAAGCTAATTGCAAGCAGTTGAGTTATTACAGCAAAGTAAATCATCCCTTATCTGCCTGACTTAATCCGCCTTCTTTTGTGCTTGCATCTGTAATGAATAAAGTCACATGCACATATCATTAGCATCTCTCAGCTGAGTGGTAACTCACTAAGCTGCATCAACTCACTTCCAATCAGCTGATCATACCCCCCAAAATGGGATTTTGAACAAGCTCCTTTTCCCCACTTATGAAGTACTGGGTGATCAGGTAAGCAAAATCACAGTTCACAGGAAGCTACATTTCTCTCCCTGGTCTTTTCACATTCTACCTAGTACATTCTTAATTTTATAATTAAAGTTGAATTTCCTCTCTTTATAATTAAATGTATATATATAGATTTCAAAGCTGATGTTTACACACTAAGTGCTGATTTAGATGCTGAAAAGATTAATTTTGATTCATGTACAAGTAACACATCATTTATCTTTAATGATATTTATATATCGCCATCTACTTGTCATGTTGTTGCTCAGATTTGTCAGCCATGTCTTTCTTACTGCAGTTGAGGCCTTCACTACGAAGTGGCAATATAGCACCTGCTTAACTGAAATCACTTTTGAGTCAGTTTTGGTAAATCCATGCAGTCATCCACAGGTGGACAATCCCTTTAGCCTTACGGCCTTGATTATTTATGGTCCTGTGTGTTCTGTTTTCATCAGGTCAGCAATATCTTATGCTTCCTTTGTGAAGGCTTTGTAGCAGTCTAAATGACAACACTAAGCACAAAAACAACTGAATCCTTGGCCAGGCACTTCTGGCTTATCAGATTTTAGCGGGTTCAAGTGGTGTTGTCCCAGCTCCTCATTCCCCTCCTTCTGGAGGTTCTCACACCACAGTGGAACTGCTAGAACAGGAGGCATGTTTATGCTGTGCCAGATCATAATGCCCCATACAAAACCACAGATACGGGAGGATTTGCAATAAAATTCCTGACTATGAACTGGAGCAAATGAGCCCTGAACACCTATCTCCTACACAGTAACTTTCCTGCAAAACAGTGATTTTTGATAGAAGGATGGGACACACTCTTGGTAACGATAGTGCATAAACAACTTAATTGGCTTCTTTTACTAGATGGACCCCCTCCCCCTGTCCAGGGTTCTTTAAAGCCAATATAAAGACTTTGAGGACCTGGACTATTATTTATCAGTGTTTACAACTGGCAATTAAGTATCTTTGACTCCTAATTAGTGGCAAGTCCCTAACGATTACGTGGCTGACAGAACTGCTCAAGTGTGACACTTAGAATCAGTGGTGTACACAAATGCAGAAAGGCATATAGCTGCATGGATGTGGTAATAGTCATGAAAGTAAAGTTTGTTACCTAGAAAAACCTAAGTCAGCAAAAACCTTTGTGCTATGTTCTTGTGTGCAGTTGAATATGTGATTCTTCAGAGCACATTACACAGCTCATCCAGTTTGTGAGATGTTTCATAGACCATGGGTAGTGTAAAAGGGAAGGAGGAATGAGAGGATGAATTCTCTGTTTAAGCCATGCAGTTTTAGAGGCATTGTGTGTTTCCTGACTGTTAACAATGTATTCAATATCTTCAGTGTCCCAAGAGTAAAAGGAACAGGGTCATTTACAGGAGGCTGATGTCATTGTGGGCAAAATGTAGAAGGTATTGTTCCTCAAAAGAAAATCTATGCTTAACTTAGTAAGAGAAGCCTAGACTTCAAAGTAAATCCATATTCAGAAAGGAACTCTGTGACCAGAGAGAATATTAATTCCCCTTGTGGACATGAAACACATCCCTGGAAGTGAGGTGAGTGTCCAGTAAAAACAAACATGCAGTCTCCAGTTTCAGCCTATTCAAGACACTGAATTCTAATTACTTATTGGACATGCCAGCAAGTGCCAGAAGAGACATCTGTAACCAAAATTCAAATCCATTTCACTGAAACACATTTTAAGTATACTTTATTCTTAGTTTGAAAACTGACCATAAATTTCACAAGTCAGTTCTCTGACTGGTTTTGAGGTGTTTTCAAATATTAAGAACATACAAGCACTGAAAATGTAGGTTTTTTGGCATTTTAGAGTTTGAATTCCCATGGTGGCTATAGCTTGGGCCCCATTCCTGCCGTAGCAGTCTGGGAAGGACAGCATGGTTGCAGTCCCCTGGTCTTGACTTGCAATTTGCTAAAGGGGTTTAAAGCTGTCAAATTTCAAATCTGCTGCCTAGATTAGCAGGAAGCTATCCTCCAAAGCATTACAGTTACAGCGTTACTGTTGTCCTGCTGCCTGGAAGCCTTAATGATGAACCATGATCCCATTATACAGAGGCCTGCAAACAGACAGTCCAAAATGGCTTGTCCTCTAGAGAGCTCATAATCTGACTGTGCAAGTGTTAAACTGGTATGGAGATTCAAGTAAGGGCCCTGTGTTAGTAGGCTGCTCTGTGCACAGGGTGTAGAAGTGGGCTTCTCTAGTAGTAGTAGTGGGATCACACTAGGGATGCTTGGGGGATTGGTGCAGATTGAGCTGTCAGCAGGCAGACTTGCTGCTGTGGATTTACTGTGGGTTTACTACTTTTCATTTCTCTACAAGCACACATAAGTTCTTGAGGTATTCAGTTATTTAAAAAGAAAATTACAAATCTTGACAAATGTGTTCTGTTTTGTATCACATAATAATTTCATTTGCTAAGTGCATTTGAGTAGGGTGTTTAATTGTAACATAGGTCCCTAAATGAATTAGGATTGGAAGAATCTGAATTAACTACTATGCCTCTCTCTTTTTTTAAAAAAAATCTCTATTGGAATAAAGAAGCTTTTTTCTTCCTTAGATGTTTCTAGTTTCATTTTGAATATGAATTAATTCCAAGTACCATGCTTTAAAATGAACGATTACACTATTAGGTATTGTCATGCGTATGAAATAAGTGTTTATCACTAAATGTGAGCATCCGAGCAACTGTACTTAAGAACAAAAACTGCACTTCCTCAATGCAGCCAGGCCATTCTGCTTGCTGAGGTGGAGCTCAAGGTACTCCAACTAACCCTGCACCCTATAAGATATTCAGTTAAGCTAGTCACAATTAAGTGGTTTAATTTTTTGTAACAATTTCCTTCACAAAAGTTTGACTAGTTTGACATAAAATGTAGCTTTTGAGTAGAGAGTTACACAAATGGCTGGTAGAGAAAAAGTAAAGGGAAGGTGGTGTCTTTCTTTACTCCAAAATTTGATGGTTTTATGAAGAGATGTTGAAAGTAGGAACTTTGCTTATCTAAGTAAAATTAATGATGTTGAATGTAGGAAGGATTTGAGTCCTGAACTGGCCCAGTCTGATGACCTACCCAACAGGCCCTGAACTCCTCCAGGAAAAATGGTTCTGAGTCCAGCCTTTAATTGTTTATAAGTTCTGCTTTACATAAATGGAAATTTTTCCAATTATTTGGTTTAAAATATTCAAAGTTGAAACAAAAGGTTGTGTTTACTCAGTATTTGCAGCCAAAAAAGAAACCACTTCAGAAGAAACCTGTTCCTTTTACATAGGGTAAACCCTCTATCCATCAACATATTTTTAAAAGCCCGTTATGAACACAACCTGCTTACCCTTACTTTACAACACTATGGGATTGCATCTGCACTCAGCAATAGTCTCTAAAGTCCTGGTTCTGCTGGAATCAATAAAATTACTGCTGTCGATGTCAACTGAAGCTAAAATACTGCCTATAAACTAGGATATAGATGTGCTTTTGCATGATTAAAATACAATGGGGATCTTAAATAGTTTTGGGTTTGTTTTTTTTAAGTATAACTATGAAATTTACAATGTAGAAGATGTTTTGCTTAATGACCTGGACTTAATTGGATTTAGGTTGCCTTTCAAGTCATGCTTTTGAAATAGTATTGTAATATAAAAATGAAAATAAAATAGGGTATACCTAATGGTATTTGGTTGAAGAACCTGGCTTTTTAAACTGTGGAAATAAATAGAAACCTGATCAGGGACTTACTTGTCTTTTGTTTGTTTTAGTTTGAAAATATTTTTCTAAATGAATAAGAACTTACATTTTTGTACTGAAAATAAATGAACCATTTACTTTTTCAAGTTCAGTTAGTGATTTTCCTGAATGTGTTTTTTAACCACTGAAAGATAAATGTTACCTATCTTTTGGTTCTTGAAGAAGGAAGGAGTACATTATGTTTTGATGTGTAAACAAGGACCCCTATAAATGGGAACTGATTTTTTCTCAAGTGTTATTACAGTTACATTCATATTTGCCTTTGTTTTGATTGCATGTGAGAGCTATCCTTTCCTTTAACTACACATTGCTGTGACAAACTCAGAGCTTGGGAGATGAATGAGAGACTCAGGTTCTTCTATCTTACAGGCCTGTCTTGTCCCAGGTGACATACTATATACCATTCAATTTATGAATCAGTGACATTCTTTTCTACTGGTGTCTTAATATCTGAAAAATTAAATATTTTGGGCCAGCCAAACTGAAGTTTGGCATGATGATCAAAACCCAAAAACTTCAAGTACTTTTTAATCAATTCCAAAATTTTGTGATTCCAAAAGAATATTTGAGAACTAATGCAATATATCAAAAGCAAATCATAAAAGATAACTGTTGGGCTGAAAATATTTAAATGGACTGTTGATTTAGCTGCCTTGTAAAGTAGTCTCTTATAGTAGCAGATGAGAAAGAAAAACACAGATGAGAACAAAAGAAGTGTATTCAACATAGACATACTATATACATCAAAGAAACAAGAGTTTGTTAAGAGAAATCCCTCCATAATATAAACATGTAATATAAATGGGAATAGAAACTCTATCTGAATTCTGGTTTTTATAAAATAATGTAGTTCAAATGTAGATAAGATTTTAGACTGGTTTCCTAAGGAGGTATCAGAATATCATGCTGTTTGGTTAATTAAAATCAAATTTAAACTAGAAGCAAAAGTTTCAGTTATTCTCAAACTTTTCAGGAATTTGACTAAAGTGGCTATGCAGAGGACAAAAAAAATAGTCTGTTTCATGTCCTCCATGAGAAAACACTAGAATTTTTTTCTACATTATTTAGCATCAGTCTCCTACACTTCGAAATATGTTTTGGAAACAACATTTTAGTTGTCCTTTTCTAAAATAATACAACCAAATCACTCTAAATAAATGTTGGTACAAACATGGCATTAATGTTCTTTTTTCATTATACACAAATATTAGGAAATATTATTTAAAGAGAAGCAAGGTAACTGATTAATAGCATAATCAATTTTTATGTTATAGCATTCCAAATGATGTTTTTAATTTATTATGCCTTTTCTCATATTACAACCAGTATGCTTTGTGATAATTAATAATTTTAATTTATCATTTTCATAGACGTGTATTTGATGATATATGTATTTATTTGTGTATTTTGTTTAAAATTCCAACTAACTGTTGAGCTGTCCCCTGAAATTGTCTTTAAAGTTCTTATTGCATCTTTACCAGTTGTAGCCAGGCATAGATTTAATAATCTCAATGACTAAATCCACTAAATTAATTTACTAAAAACCACAATATGGTGAATTAGGCCACAAGTTTTAGGACAACTTGCAAACAGAACTTTGAATATGTGGTTAAGTTTGAACTATTGCACTGGTATTTTTGGAGTCTGCCAGTGGCCTCAAATAATTATTGTTCCGAGTCCACAAGTGTTCCATAAAAACACCCATCATATCAGCCCCTGAAGTTTTCCTCTGTGGGAATCTGGAGACTCTTCCCAGGAGAGCTCAACCCCATCTCTTCCTTCAGTTCATGTGGAGCACATGAGGTGGAGTTTGGCAGCCACTGTCTTGGTTCCTCTCAACAGCCCTATTGAAGCAGAATGCTTCACTGCTTTTCTACTTCTTTCTTACCACTGTTCTGCTGAGGTGAGACCCTGGTGTTTCATCTGAAATTTTTATTCTGCTATGTGGTTGCTTTATTATTGTATCCATGACTCTAGCTGGTCAAATTGCTTTGGAAAAGGCCATATTCCTGAAATCCCACTTGATGCATTGTTCAAGCATTGGACAGGTGAGAAGAGGAGGATAATTCAAGCAGAGGTGAGAGTTTCCATATCCCAGTCCCTGAATAATCCTTCCAATCAGACTATGTCTTCATGCTCGCAGCACTAAATATACCCATGTATGATCTGAACTGCACCTTTTCTCTCCTCTCCTTTACCTACTTCCTAATCTGACACCATTCAAAGCAAGATCATTGTTCTGCTTATACCAGAGTTTTGTAACATCAGATCACATCAATGCTTTCATCAAGGACGGTGTGATTTTCAGTTCCTCTGTGGCAGACACAGTAGTTGGTCTAGAGCAGTGCAGCACTCTCTGTGAGAGAAGCCAGCAGTCTCTGCCAGGTCATTATTAGTGCCAGAACTTCATGGAGTCATCCATTGTTAGGATATTGCTCTGAATTTTCTCAAAGAGAGATTATTTACTGCTGTAAATATTTTCTGGGTAATCTTTATGTACTTTTGTTTCCCCTGCCATTCTGAGCCTTTCATGGGTGTTGTCTAGTGCTTAAATAGACAGGCATGACAGCAGACAGACTTTCTTATAAGCTATGCACCAAGCAAGAAGAAAGGAAAAATGAACAAATGGTCTCTACAGATACTCTTAAAGAACACCTTTCTTTCCTGGCTCATGTACCAACAAAGGAGTATACCCTGTGTTAGGGTGTATAAAGGGACTACACATCCTGAAGCACACTGATTACTGGTAGTCTGGCTTTCTAGAAATGAGAGAGCTGAGATGTTCATCTCAGATGTGTGTTAACAAGGCAGCATTCAATACTTTGCCACTAAATTATTTTACTTCATTGCCTGCTTTTATTTGACAAAGGGTTTGTTTCACTTCTTACACATTCTACTTTACATGACCATCACCTGTCTGTGTCATATCCAGTAACAAAAGACCTCACATTTCTGGCAGCTTTTATTTTTGACTGAAAAATATCCATACAAAAATCAACAGCAAATGAGGAACTTAAACTTTTAGATCATTGTGACTATTGAAATGGACAGTGTGGTAGCTACTGTACTGATTGAATTATTCCTACTTATGTGCTACAAGAAAAAAGCTTGTGTTTCAAGATGTTTGAAAGTGATACAACACTTCTCCCAGACTGTCACTGAATTTTTCCGAGATGTTTGCCTTTGCAACAGAAAATACTTTGATTTGGAAAACTGAAATACTGTCAAATGATAAATGGATTAAAAGCTGACACTGAAAAATGTGGTGTTAATGGACAGATATAAATGACTTGGATGTGTCTAGTAGAGTCTGCCTGGAATCAGTTCTTGGGTCAATAGCACTTAACGTTTTTATCAACAGTCTAGACAGTGATATAAGACATCTTCAGTAAAGCTTGACCAAGACAGAGATTTGTTGAGGTAGTAAATAATGCTAGATAATTTCAGAAGCTAATAAAACATATTTTAATATAGCCAAACACCAGCCTCTTGTGTGGATAGGAAACTATGAGTTGTAAAGCTGTGATTTAGAGAAAGACAGGTTATCAAAGGTAATTGGGACTACTTAAGGCCCCTGTGCAGTACTGTGGAAGGAAAAAGCACTAATGCAATAATGTATGTATTAAAGTCAGACTTGCAAGTGCAACAGGGTCATGGTTGCCTCTTCATGCTGTATTGGTAAGACTGCTTCTAGAGTGCCAAGTCAAATTTTGGTGTCCAGTCTTAAGGAAAACAAAGAAATAGGACAAAAGGCAGACATAGGGATGCACTGTAGGACCCGGAGATCAGCTTTTAAATCCTGTGTCAGATTTTAAATCCTATGTAGCTTTAAGAAGTTCATCTTAGTTTATCATTATGGATGGGTACTTGAGCATGAAAAATTTGTTTGTAGGTATGGGACAGGAAGCACTTTCAGTATCATTGATAAAGGCACAGCAAAATTCAGTGACTGGAAAATTAAATTAAGGGGAAAATGCAGCCTTGAAGTAACTTGCAATTTGTTAGCTTTAAGGATTACTAAATAGTGGAACAGCTGATGCAGGGAGGTGATAGACACATCAGTGCTAAACATCTTTAAAAAAACAAAGAGGGAAGGACAGAGTGCTCTTGCTGAAAGATGCACTGTAACCCAGCCGCTGGAGTAGACAGCACACTGGGGTGAACAGCCACTTGGGATAGCAAGCAGGGTGGTTCTGGCTGTTGCTGGGATCTGTTAATTTTATGTTTTCCTTTTTACAGTTCGTGTGCTGTGAGGAGAATGTTTTTTCATGTTCTGTCCTCAGTCTAAAACATACATGATTTAAACAGTTGCCTAGAGGCATCATAACTTCCCCTGCGGTACACAGGACCAGAGAGTTTGCTTGTTCTTTGCTGTCTTCTGATCCAGAACTAGTCAAGGCTGAAACTCAGATGCCAGAAAGGCTGATCCAGCCCTCTGTGCTCTAAAGGGATTCTCTTTCATAGATGATCCCTGAGCATGACTCGTGGTCACTGTTGTAGTGATCACCAGGTTTTAAGGTAGGAAGAGACTTTGCTCAGCCTTGAGGAGTGAACAGGAGTAGTCCAGCTGAATTCTTTGGGCTAAGAACTCTTACTTGTCTGAAGTACCACAAAACTATGAAACCAGGAAGTTTGTCACAAGTCCACCCAACCTCAGAATGTGAGAGTCTTGAAGATCGCATTGGGTTCTCCAGTGCCTTGTTGTGTTAGTGAGGCAGGGGGTTCTGGAGAATAATTTTTTTTTCCAATTCTAATAGATGGAAAAATTAGAAAAACTTTCAGACAAAGAAGCTTCTTTTAGATCTGAAATAACAACACAGTCTTTAAAGCAAAATATGGGTTGAAAGCAATTGTTCTCAGACTAATTGCATATGATAATAAATTAGACCATCTGAGAGAAGAGGTAGTGGACTGAGGGAACTATGAGATTAAAAGACTTATCACCATGGGAAAGAGAGGAACAGGTAATCTATTGCTTGTTGGGACATGGTGGTATCAACTGGGGTAGGGGTTATGGAAGAAGGAGGTTGTACTATGTGATAAAAACGTTATTTCTATTTCTAGCTATATATATTTTTAGTATTTAGTGGAATTGCAAACTTTAGTAGGCTTGTTTTCAGAAGGTACCCTCTGCTGAGTATCTCTCTAAGAGATCAGAGGTAGAGAGATCATTTAAAAATTATCCCACTGATCCCTATTTCTTTTTGTCTCTAATAATTTGTCAACATGGATTCTTTCTGATATTTAATGGTTGTTTAATTTCATCCATATAGTTTACAAAGCCTTTGCATTGGATGAAGCATACTGTACTTTGGGAAATGAATGAGCAGGACCTACAGATCTTGATCATACTTGTCAGACGCCATATGGTGGGGCTTGAGAATATTGGCAATTCTGCATTTTTTTTCTTAGGTGTGGTCAGTTCCTTTTGGTGTGTATCAGTCCACAGGGAATTTGCTTCTGATGACAGGTTTAGCGATGCTGGAGCTATGGGTAGCATGCACATCAGGGAGCCAGATTCTGTAAATCAGGTTTTTTCCATTGTCTCCTTGTAATACATAAGCAATATACGAAATGGACAGTGATTCACTTATTCATATGCCATTAAATTTTGCCAAGGAATTACTTGCTGGTTTGTGTCTTGTACTTGCAGTTTATCAAAATTCCTCTTAATTAAAAGCTTTAACATATTTAGGTACACCTTATTCGGGACTATTAATTTATAAAGGATGTGCTTTATCATGGTACTTACAGTGTTCCGCTTACTGTTTTTATGGTTGTAATAGATTTAATTTGTACTGGTATATTATTACTTTTAGCAGTGTGATACTGTGCTTGCCTAGAAGCAGAAAAACACATTCAGTTTGACATTGAAATTAAAAGTTTCTTGATAATCACTGCTGTTGGAAATGCTGGGAAAAAAATATCAGAGGCTTTTTTACTGGTTGGCTTTTTGTCTGTTTTGAGGGTTTGTGAGGTATTTTTTAAGTCACGCTTAATTACTGCGTTCAATATGACCATTTTCTTTCAGGAATATCAGCCTTGTAACACCAATGCCTGTCCTGAGTTAAAAAAGACAACTCCTTGGACACCTTGGACCCCAGTCAATATTTCAGACAACGGTGGCCACTATGAACAACGTTTCCGGTACACCTGCAAAGCACGTTTACCTGACCCAAATTTGCTCGAGGTGGGAAGGCAGAGGATTGAAATGCGTTATTGTTCCAGTGATGGCACCAGTGGATGCTTGACAGATGGTAAGCAAAGCTAGAGTGGCTACATGATGGCTCCTGCTAGCGAGGTGTCTGCAGTTACATTTTCAGCACAGAGTTTGAAGGTTTTGCTTCCTAGTGTTTTGTTTAACAGAACTGATAATGAAAAGAGTGATCACAATGAGGAATCTCACCTGTATTTCTTCTGGATGTAGCTTCATCATTCAGACTAATCAAGTGTCCTTTACCAACGATTATGAGATCTGCCAGGTTATTTTAATATTCTTTACAATAATCTGCAAGCCATGACAGAGCAGCCCAGTTCTCGGGGGATTCTGTCACTTCCTTATACTCTCTAGGGTTTTTACTGGGGCAGAATTTGTGCACCATCAATGTATTTGATAAATATTTAGCTAGAGTATGTAGTATTGATGCCAAGAACTTTTTGCTTGGTAATTCTAAAGAAACAACTATAAGATTCATGCAGGTGTTTAACTAAATAAGGAGTTTATGAACTGCATAATCTCTATTATAAAAGTTTATGTTATGCAATTGCTAGCAATTTAAAGTTCTGTTTATTTCTGAGATGGAAAACTTAACCCAAAAATCTTTTTGAATTTAGATGATTTTAAATTGGATTTATTTTACTTCAGGATTTTATTCTTCCCCTATCATTAATACATATGTTTCAATAAATGTTATGTGTGTGTGTGTGTGTGTGTGTGTGTATATATATATATATATATATAAAAAACCCCACCTTAGTAGAACTTCTGACAGTCATTCTAATTTTATTAATACATTTAATTAATTATCCAGTTATATATCAGTGTTTCTTTTTAAGCATTATATTTTAGTTATATAATCTAAGGGAATACTGATTTTTAATTATTATATTTTAGTATTTATAGACCTGCTTTCCACTTATGTAGCCTGTTGTATCTTCACAATGTGAAGATTAGCTGAAAAAATTCGTAACTGAAGGCATTTGGCTTATCTAAGACCAGAAAGAGAGAATGGTTTCTGAGTCTTCAAGCTTTCTAAATCTCAATATTTTTTTCAGACAGACCAACTATTGTGTTAAGCATTTCCTGCCTGTATTGGTTTTACATGGCATGGTTTTGGTAGCGGGGCAGGGGGAAGCTGCAGGAGTGGCTTCTGTGAGAAGATGCTAGAAGCTTCCCTCGTGTCTGTCATCCTGTGTAAAACCTTCATTGATTCACTTGACATTTGTGCCTCTGTGGTGGGGACAGGATGTTGGTAATTTTTTAAAGAAATATATAGTAGTAAACTGCATGAAATAGTAAAAGAAAACCCGTGGTACTCCAGATGACACATAGTTGCATACTCTATGTCGTTCCTTTTTCAGGTAGTCTAAAATCTCCAGTGTTGGTATTTTAGGTCTGGATAGCAAGGCAGATTATGGCATGGAGCAACACGTGTAACAAGTGTTCCTGCTGTTCTCTGGTTTTCTTCCAAGTTTCAAACTAGCATTTAGCAAAGATTTTGCTCTGCTATGATTGGTGCATGACCTACCTTTCTTGTCCTAAATGAGACTTTTGGGTCTTGTTTATGGAGACACCTTTCTCAGCTCAGAAGCCATGGTCATAAATCCTTTACTGAAGTTGGATGCATAAGCTGACTTATTGTTACAGAACATAGTCAGAAGTAACAGCACCTATGTTTTGTTAAATAAAGCATTCAGGCATGGGGGAAGAGACAAGGGTATGGGTTCAGGTGCATTCTTTGCCTGATAAGCTTGAAGATTTTTCTTTTACTTCTGAACATCCAATTCCTGAATTTGCTGGTGTTGTATCTTATTTGTTGCATCATGCTGAAGCTGCTGCTTTGCTTTTTTTGGAAGTAATTAATCATTGGACCTATGTGGGAGTGATCCTGTTGCATAGTAATTTAAATGTTCATCTGGGAGGATTTTTGCTGACTAATCCCAAAACTACTGAATATTTAAATACTTTATACTGAGTAGTTGAGAGGGCAGAAACTATTATACATCTGTCCATTTTCCTAGTGAGTGCCCTCATAACTTCATCATTAATTCATGATCATTCTTTGACTCTTTTTGGCCAGTGGTTCTTTAATTATTCTGGAATGAAAGATCAAATCCAATCGGTGTTACAAAAGGCTGCATTAACCAATATGCTTCTGGTGAAAAAGAGTTACTCTTATGTCTCCTTTAGCGACATTTTATTTTGAGCCTGTTTGCTTAGGCTTTTTCTGATTATGGATGTCAGAACAGTATGGAGTGGAACATTTGCCGGGGGGGGGGGGCAATGTTTTGGTTTCCTCATGGGATGAAACTTACTGACTGCCTCTAAACTGCAGAATTCAGGAGCACTTCTATGCTCTCAGGTTTGGATTTGGGTCAACACACCACCCCTCTATTGCTTCTTGATTTCATGGGAAGAAAATACATGAATAAGAGTCATGTAGCGTACTGTAGCTCTTGGAACAGAAGGGTCTCATGAGGATGGGAAACCATGAATTTTGGCGGGCACCTTCACAATTTCCGGCTAGATAGTGAGGAAACATCATAACTTACTTCCACCTGACCAGAGCCTGGATATTGTGAAAGATTTTTTTCATTATCTCCATGTTGAACTGTAGCAATTTGCTGGCTTTCATAGAAAGATTAATACTGGTACAGCATGCTTGGCATACCTCATTACCAAAGATGTGTTCTGCAAAGATCAGTTCTCTGTTCTTTGCAGAAGAGAGCCATTTGTTAGAAATTTTTTCATTGCCTATTATCTCCCACTGTGCAACTATATTCATGCCATGTTAAACAGAATCATGTTTCACTGTCAGACACTAGGAAAGCAGACATTCTTTGCAGTCTGAGCTTAGAGGTAGAATTTCTTGACAGAAATCCAGTAGACTCCTCTCAGGGTGGTAAGATTTCTATCTCAATCAACCAAGCAGGAGCATCTGCACACTGTAATCATGCTTTTCTGATTTGAAGTTCGATTAAGAGGAAAGAAAAATTTTATTCTCTACTTCTAGGTTTTCATATAGTGTTGAAATAGTAAAAGGATGGCTGTTTCAAGTAAACTGAGAGAGATTGTGTACGTTGTTGCACATCTTAATGCAAATGTCTGTACAGTCCAGCATTAAAAGTCTAGAAATTGCATTACCATAGGCTTTAATGTGTACTTATGAAACATATTAAATACCTACATTAAACATACAGATTCTCTGCAGGATTATCTGATGTATAAGACTATGAATTGTATTGAAAACATAAGTGTTTAATCCAGGGATAAAAATTTCAGAAGCTATGAGTTTACCTGCTTTTTCCAGACTGAATTTCTCTCACCTGACTCTAGACTCCATTGTAGTCTACAAAGACAGCTAGCACCCCTGAGGAATGAGGAATGCATCTGAAGATAAGCATCTGATATAATGGGCACAAATCACCCTCTAGAGGTATCACTTTCTTTCCATGGTGTATACTAAGGAAACAGCGGTGATGAGCTTAGACAAGACATTTGAATTTGACATGGCCAAAGTTAGGTGGGGTTATCTCCCAAAATGCTTTCAGAAAACAGTTAAACAATGACAACACTTCTAATTTCAGTCAAATAGTTCAAAAGAGTCTTTTATTTGCTTTTTTTCTTTTTTAATTTTGTTTTGGGGGGTGGGGGAGGTGAGAAGGGAGAATAAAATCTGAAGAAGAGTCACAAATTCCTTAAATGATAAAAAGGCACATGGAAATCTGAATTTAGATTCCCTGTAGTCACAGCTTTCTCTGTGCCAAACTTAAAACAATAGTTATTTTTGAAGACAGGATGTAATTTTGTCTGAAATACTGTTTTAGTGGCCACAATCTCTTGTGAAGAGATTGATTAGATCCTAGTGTTACCCACAGAAAATCTATAGTGCATTCAGAATTCAGTACAGAGTAATAGCACGTGCTGATAATCAGTCATGTCCTGTAGTCAGGAGGGGTACATGTTGAGATATTATCTCTTATACTGTCTTACTGAAGCTAAACTGTGGTATTCTGAGATAAGAACAAAAAGAATCGTGGAAGTTAGAACGGAACTGATGACAAATTCAAGTCTGATTGACAAAGAACTCTTCAGTGGAACTTTGCAATTAAATATTTAAACACAGAACAGCTAGGTACAAGAAATAAGTTCTGGTGGTAACATGACATGCTCCATCTGCATAGTGTCTGTTTTTTTTAGAATATGTTATCTTTGTATTTTACCACTTAAATTTTATTAAATAGTTTTTGATGTTTATAAGGTTTTAATAAGTTACAGGTATATAGGCCTGAAGGTATAGAAGTTTTATGCTTGAATGATATTTTTAAGTACTTGAAAAAAATCTTCAGAAAGTGAGCATACTGAAAAAGTCTTTGCTTATCCTTGTTATCTCCTGCACTTTAAACAGTGTTTCATGCTGTCATTTAGAAATGATTCAAGATACTTGAATTTGGCTCCAGATCATCTTTTCCCAAAGTCATGAACCTCGACTGCTTGGATAATTGAATTTTCTTTGTTAGGTTTGAACAGGAGGACATAAAGCATAAATCAGTCAGGTAATATAATTTATCAGGTGTCACTGCTACTTGTCTCTGATTTGGAGCTGTATTCCTTAGCTACAGGCTAGACTAGAGAATTATTCTAAATATATGTGCTTTATTAGATCCTTCCTTTTAAGGAAAATTAATTGAACTTGGCTGGTAACATTGCAGTTTTCAAGAAGAATCAGGCCAATCAAAGTCTCATTACAGGCTTTTGGAAAGGCAGAATTTTTTTTCTCCTGTACTAGTCAGGGCATGTGACTTTCATGTTAACATGTCTCTGAACAGCATTAATTTCTTGTAGAGTTATAAGACTATTACAGTTCAACCAAAAACTTTTTAAAAATATATTGAGAACATGTAAAGTCATCTTGGTTTAGATCAGAATTATGCAACTTAATCAGACAATTTTTTTTCCGTTATATGTGCTTGCTAAGTATAATGGAATAAGTAAGTCAGCAGTGAAGCAGTGCTAATTTCTCTGTAATTTTACCCATATGATCAAAGCATAAGCACTTAAAATGAGAGAACGATTTCTATTTAGATGTCAGTTCATATCTTCTGTCTTCCCTGGTCTTAGGAGTTGATAGTTATTTTGTCCACAAAATCCCTGTGATTGCTTCTACTGAAGTTTTTGCAGTACTTGTTATTACTTGTGGAAATTTTTGCTTAGGGAAGCACAGCTGCTCATTTAACATTGTACCAGGATTAAGTAGTTAAATTCCCTTTTCTAGCCTCCGTGTGCAGCAGTTTATTAATTGAGTGTGACTTCTAAACAACTGAAAATAAGCCTGTTGGTAAATTGCAAGCAGATTTCGTACATTCTAGTTATTCACAGGGCTTTAAGTCAGTCATAGGTTTTCTGAGAACTATTTAGTTTAAAACATTTGAATGATGAACCTGTCATAAAGGCCAGATCTTAATTTGATTCACAGCTGTTTTGTCTGTCTTGGGATAACTATTCATTAGTTCACTGATGATGCTATGACTGATCAGTCTTTTTGCAGTTTTCACAACTATTTCTGTAGATAGGCTTTTAAAAAGGAGACCTTAGGTGTTGTTTCAACAGCTAGACTTTTTCTGTTACCAAGCCAAGGGCATTGGACCTTGCATTCTGTTTTAGCCAGATATTTTCATCTTGGGCGCAATAAACTGAGAAATACAGGAAGCTTAATGTTGTCTTCTGTTGGGTGGTTTCTGTTCTTGGAGGTGGCTGTGGAGCAATCAGAAAGTGACCCAAATTGCAAACAGAGGTGGCAAGCAAGAAAACCACAGTTTAATGAGAAAAGTAAGAGTTTTCATAGTTTCATGCCACTTGATATGAAAGATTACAGTGCTCTTTATATTTATACCTTCACCTATCAAATTTTATGTAAAATGTGATAGAGATGGGACTCAGTTCTTTCTGAAGAAGTTTTTCTTGAAGAAATTCTACAGGACTCAGTGATTCTTATTCTCCATCCATTTTCCATAGTTTAACAGATAACTACACATCAGTTAGCCAAACAAAGAAAGGCGTGGTTGGACTTTCCACTTGCAGCAGAGTCTTTACATGGACAGTTATAAGAGCTCTTTAGACATGCAATAATTAGACCACGAGTCTTCTTTTTTATATGTAAATTTATATGTGTATACATGTGTTTGAGTATATTTATAATACATGCGTATGTATAAGTTTGTATTTGTGTGTATGTATATGTGCACATGAATTACTGGATTGTCCTCATGCTAATATTATGCTAGGAAAATTCACCCTCAAGATTCATACCCCATATGGGCTTTTTAAAATAGCATGTGAAAGTATCGATATACGAATATTAAAATTTTGTTAGGGTAGTGCATTTATTAAATAATGGTTATATAGGATATTGAGTAACTTTTTTTACAAGAGATTGTGTGATCTGAGTTTTAACAGTGAAGATGCCTCAGAAGCACAAGGTCCTAAAACTGAAGGTGTTTGTTACAGAATGCCATCTCATTAATTTTCAAATATGTCTTCTTTTCTCTTAGATTTCATATCTAGTATTTTATATTACGTCTGCTGCTATGCTTATATTTTTGTTCATGTCACACTTTTTTTTGCATTGTCCATGAAAGAGTTATTTACAGTTTTTGTAGAAATGCAGACACTTCAAGAGTAATAGGAAAATAGTTACATCTTGAATAATCAGTCAAACATCCTTCTTAATAGAGGAAATGGATCGTATTTACTTTTCATAAGAGTCCAGATAAAAGTAAAGCAGGGGAGAGTTCACTATTTCTACTCTTCTTTTTTTTTTTTTTTTTTTTTTTCCCCCATTGTATTTAAATATCACTGAATTGTTTAGGTTGGAAGGGACCTCCTGAGGTCATCTAGTCCAATCCCCCTGCTAAATCAGGGTCACGTAGTGCTGGTTTTCCAGGACCTTGTAAAGTTGAGTTTTGAATATCTCCACAGATAGAGACTGCACAGCCTCTAAGGGCAACCTTTTGCAGTACTTGACAACGCTCACAGTAAAAAGGTGATTTTTGTGTTCAGATGGAATTTTGTGAATTTTAATTTGTGCCCATTGCCTCTTGTCCTATTGGTGGGCACTACTGAGAAGAGCCTGGATCCCTCTTGTTTGTTGCCCCCATCCCCAGGTATTTATACAGATTGATAAGGTCCCCCTGAGACTTCTCTCCTCCAGGTTGAACAGTCCTGGCTCTCTCAGCCTTTTCTTATATGAAAGATGCTCCAGGCCTTTAACCATCCTTTGGCCCTGCCCTGGATTTACTTCAGTAAGTTCATACCTTTCTTGTACTGGGGAGCCCAGAACTGGTCCCAGCACTCCAGATGGGATCTCACCAGTGCTGAGGACAGAAGGATTACCTCCCTTGACCTACTGGTAGGGATCTTCCCAATGCAGTCCAGGAAGCAGTTCGCCTTCTTTGCCACAAGGGCACATTGCTACCTCACAGTCAGCTTGCTGTCCACCAGAACCCCAAGATCCTTCTCTGCAGAGCTACTTTTTAGGTTGGACTCAAACTACTGTTGCATGGGGTTGTTCCTCCCCAGATGCAAGACTGCATTTCCCCCTGTTGAACTCCATGAGGTTCCTCTCTGCTTAGCAAAGCGCGACACAAACCTCTGGTGTATGAGCCACTCTTCCCAGTTTTGTATAATCAGCAACATTGTCAAGGTCATTAATGATGCTGTTAAACAGGATTGAACCCAGTACTGACCCCTGACATACATCACTAGTGAGTTCCTGCAGCTGGACTTTTTATGACTGATCACAACCCTCTGGGCCCAGTTGTTCAGCCAGCTTTCAGTCCATTGCACTGTCCACTTATCTAGCCCATACTGTGTTGACTTTATCAAGAAGTTATGGGAGACAGTGTCAAAACCCTTACTAAAGTTGAGATAAGTAACATCCAATGTTCTTCCCTCATCCATGAACCTAGTCACCTCACTGTAGAAGGCTATAATGTTGTTCAAGAAATATAGTACTGAATTTCCAGAATGTAAACTAATCTTGTTATTTTTAATGTCATTAAGTGTCATAATGTTAATTTTTTATGTGCGGTTTCTGTCTGAAAAGAAAATTCTAAAAGCCCCTCTATGAACACTGTATGAATTACTGTAAAACTGTATTCAGTTCCTTGTAGTAAATTTGTTAATGCTTTGGAAAGAAGAAAACACAGGGGAACACTTCCTGCAGACCAAACTCCACAGTGAAATGATTCTTTAGAATGTTCTTCTGTTTCAGAGCTAAAGTACATCAGAGCTTTCCTTCAGAAGATTTTCCTCCCCATTCCCCAATTTAAACGGCAAGAAATCTAATATCATAATGGCAAATAAGGTCACACATTTTCCTTAGGACTAAGAAAGCTACACCTCCCCTGTAAAAATGTCTTCAGAACATCCTGATATTGTTATGAAGTGATTCACACTGCAGTGTTTTAGGAAGAAAATGACTGGCAATCTGGTGCAATTAACACTTTTTCCATTGTTTGCGTTGCTGTTAATAACTAAAAATACTTCCTTTGAAATTCTGGTATAAAAAAATATTATTATTTTGGTCTCACAGCCCACTGCATGCATAAGCTGAGCATTTGCATGACCAAAGTGATAAAATTGAAAAAAAAAAAGTCTTGTATAGAGCTGGAAAGTGGACCTGCATTCATAATTCCCATACTATTTCTCTGTACTTGCTCCCCTTTTGGATTTGAATGTATGTCATGCTTCTTGAAATGCTGCTTTTAATATCTGTGTAATAGAATCTGGTTCAGCAGGAGAGAAATAATTACCCTCTATAATCACAGAAAGATTTTACCCATTTTTAGTTATTTTTATATTGCTGCTTTCTTATTAATTTCAACAGTTTCTTATTACAAGTATTTCTGTGTCACTGCTTCATTATTCCAATATTGTCAGTTGTTATTGAGTGTTAAATAAAAATATGCAAAGCCTCATCTACTTTGGGATGATTGTGAATGTACTCCTCAGGGCAGAATTTAAGCAGTGTTACTGATACCATAACCACAGGTAGAAATAGGTGTAATTGTTTCAGTACTGGACACCACGAATGAGGGGCTCCTCCATTCTGGTTATCTAGAATACCAGTCCTGTTCAGTCCGGGATTCCTGTTGGGCAGTCTCTTCACATTATTACTTGTAGCTGATTTCAGTACGTGATTCAGTACATCTTCTGGGCTTTTTTAGCTCCATCTGATACTCTGACAGTGCCTGTGCTTGTGGGTAGGGCATAAAATAGTTTCTTAAGAATAAAAGTTGTGCAGCAGTTTAAGCTCCAAACAATCCCCTACATTTCTTCACTGCTGATTATACCATTAATCTGAACTTATATTAGCAATACTGAAGCTCTAGCATAGGCAGGCAGCCATATCCTCCGCTGTTTTAAGTACCATTCACGGGACCTTCTCTCATCACAACTACTTAAATAAGGGGTTGTAATAAAAGCAGCAGTTCGTGGTCCATTGATCATAGTTTCCAGTGATGCTAGCACGGGGGAAGGTGAACTTCTCTGGCAACAGTAGGAAATCCCAGTAGTGTTGCCGGAGATGCTTAGCAGTGATGCTTAGAGCTAATGCTACAGCTCAAGAGTGAGTTCAGCATTTTGCTGAGTACAGTTGAGGGAGACATTTTTTCCATACAGGACTAAGCCTGAAAGTGACAAAGGTACTCAAATTAACTGCAGAGTATTAGAACTCCACCCGGAGCTAGATTCAGGCATATTGGTTGTATTCTGTGAACAAGATTCTGTGTGTTCCCCTTTCACTGATAAATAGTGGACTTCAGTCTCCATCTCTGTTTAATGCCTTTACTTGGTACTAAATTCACTTAGAAAAGATGTTTTCCACTTGCCAGATGGTTATTTGAACTAGGAAGTATTCTATCATGTGTGTCTTTAAAAGGCTGATTTCCATAGCTTATAGTGGTTTAGAACACTTTAACTCAGTGGAAAATAAACTGTTTTTTAAAGTGGCAAAATGTTGCTCTTCATAGAAGTGCAGTCTCACTAGACTTTGTGGAACTGTTGCTCTACACTATCTAAAGTCTGACTATGGTTAGCATAAGCACAGTGCATTGCTTTATAGGACACCCTGAGCCTCTGCACACAGCAAGCACTGGTGGAGGCAGGCTGGGTAGTTTGAGCAAGCAGTGCCCAGCAGAAGGACCAGGGGAGCTGGCTCGATCAGCGGTTACAGACAGCTGCGGAGCCACCTTCTTCCTCTAAAACAGAGGCAATAATACCTATGCAATGTACTTGGAGATTTTCTGATGAAAATTCCTGTGCAAGAGAGAGGTAATCTTTATCATCCTCAGGTAGAGTAAATTGACTTTAGTTCAGTCAATGCAGCTGTAAAGCATTAACTAAAAGGTTGGATCCAAGTCTTCACTGTGTAGTTCTGTGCAAGCACTTATGAAATAATACTGAAGAGATTATGAAATTACTATGAAAAGATTCTTGACATGAAACTAGGGTTTGGATTGTGAGACTAAAGGACAAAGACCCTCCTGGTAATATCACTGTTAGAAATCTAGGATTAACTTTGAAGAGGAAATGGTTATTTTGAGGTGAGATACATTTTTAATTCAGTATTGTTTTTTTCAATCCTTATTTTATTAGGCTTGTCGGGGGATTTCTTGCGTTCTGGACGATACTCTGCTCATACCATCAATGGTGCCTGGTCACCCTGGTCTCCATGGTCTCAGTGCAGTCGTGACTGTAGTAGAGGTATACGGAATCGCAAACGGGTCTGCAGCAATCCTGAGCCCAAATACGGGGGACTTCCTTGCCTTGGCCCATCTCTAGAGTACCAGGAATGCAACATTTTGCCTTGTCCAGGTAAGAGTCAAATGAATTGAGAGAAGTATGTGAAAATAAAATAATTCATCTTCAAGGCTATATATTCTAATAATTTGTTTGGTTGGGTTTTTTTAGTTGATGGGTTTGGGGTTTGTTTTGGTTTTTGAATAGAGTACAGCTCAAACTTTTACAATATAAGTGGATTTGGGTAAGAGTCCCTTGTGTTGTCAATCGGTTTATCATCAACAGTATTAACAGCTATGTCTGTTTTCACTTGTGAGACTTTGACTGTAAAAGTATGATTTTAATAAGTAAACTGATAAGAGAAAAAAGACATTAAAAATCTGCAAGACATCTGGCCTAATCTTTATTTAAACTCAGAATATCATTTTCCTCACAGTTATTGATGGCATTAAATCTGTGCTAGCTTTTGAGTGTAAAGCCTCCAGGAAATAAGGTTCAGGACTGATCACCAAACTAGACGGTAACTCAAGTAGGCCATAAAGATTGTTCTTGGAATCTTGAGCTTCTCCTTGAAAATTGTTTTATGATTATATGAAAAGGATTACAAGTAGGATATATATGTTTTCAAGAAACTACTTTGGGTTATAAATCTTTATTGTATCTTAGACATTGGGGGGAAAAAGATCTTCGTTTGTCACCTTTCACCCTTCATAAAATAGACATCCAGATTCAAAGGTGTTTGAGCTTTGCAGGGACTTTGTGGAAAAAGAAAGGGGAAGGATATAGGAGAACATATGAAGAAAAGAAAGTGCAATTGAAATAGGAGGAAAGAATTCAAGGTAAGAAAAAATAGAGAGGAAGAAGGATAATGGCTGAGAGACTCAGTTCTTTCCATTATCAACAAGAAAATTTAGAAATAAGCTTTCATACATCTTTAATTATATTAATTATGTATAATAGTGCTGCATATTTGATTATTGAAGACTTGGAGCTTTTGGCATTTATTCAAGTGTGGACCTGAAGGATTACTATGGCAATATACACATTACATATGTATATTACTCTAGTAAAACATACATGTGTGTATGTATTTATCTATGTCTATATATGGTTATGTATGGTTACAGATTAAAACTGTGCCCCCTAAATCATGGATATGTATTTTTTAATATGAGTATTTTGTTCAGTCTTTTGATTGCAAGTGCTTTCCCTAAGCTTTATAAACCCTTTGATGGTCACTCTCCATTCTCTGCGTCAGAATCAAAGCAGTAGATAAGTGCAGAAGACAGGGCTTCCCTTTCAGGAGGACACAGTTTCTTGAAAAACATGCTCCCATCTTGAATTGAACCTAAGTAATATGTTTTGGCAGATATCCCACAAACCCAGCAGCTCTGGGAGTGTTCTGGCTGCTCAGTGAAAGTGAACTTTTCTGCAGTTTTATGGATAACAGGAACAGGAGGATTGCTTGGCAACTTGAACGCCTCATGCAGCCCCCTGAGGCCTTCAAGCCTCCAGTTGTGCTGGTGGGGCAGATCCAAGGGGAATTTGTGCTGGGGGCCCTGCTTCAGTCTGGGGGAATGCCAGCTGAGCCATCGAGGTTCTGAAAGAGGCACTTAGGCACAACAAGCCAGCACCCTCTGGTGAAATTTTCTTGCCGCATCCAAGGAGGAAGAAAGTAGCTTTAGATGCTCATTGTTGTAGCTTCTCTATCTGGCAGGGTAAGCATCTGAGGAGATCAAGGGGAAAGATTATATGCTTCTTCCTGGGCTTAGCGGCATGATCAGTGAAGGGTGGCTATGTTTTCTACACCAAGCAGTGTGAGAGAGGTGGAAGGCAATCAACAGAGAACTAACAGTTGACAGAGAATTATAAAATTGTGGCCCAAATCTTATCCACATTTGCCCAGCTCTAATGCATTCTAATTAGAATTCATTAGTTCCCTAACTGAAATAATAATGCCTTGCTTTTCTTGAGTAATAAAATCATAAACACTTCTGTTTCATGTGGCTGCACTGTTAATCTGAAAAATTTTGAAGGTTGACAGTGATGCATTAGGTCAAAGACTTAGGAGACCATTGTACTAACACGTGCAAGCCTCCCCAGGAATACACACAGTAGGTAGAGCAAGCAAGAATGTAACACTTCCTAACTGGTTCCTTCTTCCCTTGCAAAGGGAATCCCTCCATGAGACACTGCCTTCAGCTTCCTCTGAAGCAAGTGAGTGGTACAGTAACAGCTAACAGCTCTGCTCACAAGCTTTAAGATATCTAATTGTATCTCTATACTGTAGTAAGTGAAGTACCTTCATTAAATTGGCCCAGATTATCTATAAACCACAGCCAGATTTGTTGTTCATCCCTTGCTGTTGGTTCTTAAATTAAATGCTCTCTTGAATTTTGATAAAGTTAAAATAAAGGTTTTCAGAAGTCATGTTTTTAATTATCTCCAGCTAGTACAGTCATATTTTTTAGAAGAAATTGTTCCAACCAGTAAAACACATAGTAATGCAGACGTAAGTTTGATGTAGAGGCCCTTGTTGTATACAAGGTAGACCATACCAAAACTAAAATACATGAAGTTGTAAGACAGAACTTGAAATTGTGCCTTATGTAAAAATTATTCCCTCTTCTGCTACCTCTGAATTTGAAAGTATCTTTAAAGATCAGTTGGTATAAAATGTGGTGGGCCTTTCTGAAGCAAGAAGAGGTGTTCTAATATATCTAATAATTTTCTTCAGAAATTTTGCTTTTTAGTGCAAAGTAAATTTGAATAAAGATGTAGAGCTCGAATAAAATATTTAGATATATGATGGCCTGCAAGGAATCACAAAGTTCTTCAGCTACAGAACTAGTTTGCCAGTAATTAAGAAGAAATGTAAGGGGCTAAGTCAGATCTCAGATAAATCTGAAAGGAAAACATTGCAAGCAGTAGATATAATTTTTTTTTTTTTAAAGACATGGGAGAGAAAAATATTATTGCAGAATAAGGCTTATCCATAAATTAGACCTGATTATAAATTTGTAAAAAGGGAATAAATTTTTATTAGAGAAGCATACTGATGACATTGAATTCTCTCCATTTTTAATGAAAGTCACAGAAAGTTAAATTGGTGGGTAAACATGAACATCTATTAGGTTGACATTCATGAGACCTCATCAAGAAAGGGGAGACATAAACAATACATGGGTGAAGAGCCTTTGCTCCAGGCCCATGTGTACAAACCTGGTAGATCCCACAGTAGGGGCACAGAGGAGAGCAGCCAGGAAGAGAAACCATGGTTGGATCAGTTTTAAGCCTTCTTGTTAACCACTGTACTAGGGACTGGATTTCATGTCCTAGGTGCTTATATTTAGCACAGCTATATAAAATCATTCTTACCCAAGCTATCTAAGTGAGTTTCTAAAATGTCCCTGTTAGGCTTTGATCACACAGCCCTTGCAGATATTTATGAGAAAGATTGGTGTAGGTACTGATTTCATTGTGGTATTGACTATACTCTCCTCACATGGATTAGGCTATAGATAGAGTTGCAGGAACTGAGTAGGAGTAAACATGTCAGGCCCTTCTTGCCAGTGTGACCATAAGGGGAAAAATTGGGACTCCATAGTTCATTCTTCCCCATGTAAAGAAATTTGATGCAGACCAAAGGGCTAAGGAATGTGAGGAGATTTTGTTCTGACCTTGACCCAAAAGTAATGGACATCTTACTAGAAATAAAAATGCAATAAAGAAGTGGATGCTTTCTAAGATTTACCTAAGCTCCCTTGGGGTAAGGACAACTTCACCTGTTCCCTGCTGGCACAGAACCATTTAGTTACATTCCAGTTCTGTTATTAGCATTTCAAAAATATTCTGGTTAGTAGGAAGGAATGAGATGGGAGCCATAAAGAAGCCTCCTGCTAATACAGGCTCAGGTTCTGCTTTGCTCCCTGTTCTGCTTATTGCAGACAGGATCATCCCTGCTGAGAAAGATGAGTGATATAGAAATATACTGAGCAGTGGTTAAGTCATGCTGAAAGTCAATTGGAATTTATGCTTCTAAATCAATTAATCTGGGCTCAGTGTCATCGTGGAAGATACTATATGCTCTGAAGGACTGACATAATGAAAAGCCCATGGAGCTATCACTGAGTGTACAAGGCTGTCTTGTCTGGCTAAGTGTCTTGCAGCATCATTTTAAATATACTTATTAATATATTAATAGCCAGTAATTTATGGTTAAATGTGCTGCAGAATCCCAGAACTTTAAAAAAAAATAGCGAAGCTATCTAGAACCTGCCTTCAGCAGCTACTATTAAATCTTTCTTGAGCCTTCAGGGGAGAGAGAAAGTGAATTTTTTCCCACAGCTTGTAGCAAAGGAAATAGTCCACTGATGTGCAGATTGATAGCAGTCACTGGGCAGATTACTTTTCGTTCGTAGTATTTGAAGGCTGAATGTACAATAGTAAATTGAACAGTGCCAGAAAATTGCCAGAAATTGTACCCTGGCCCAGGAATATGATTTTTCTGTATTGTACAACTTTTAGAATGATCCCTCATTCAATTTTGCCTTCAACTAACTAACATCTCCCAAATAATATGCAGAAATAGTCTGGGAGTCAGCGTAGGGTAAGGCCTGTTCCCATTACTCAGTTTCCATGTGGCCAAACTGCTCTGAGGGCAGGAGAATTTGCACTATTGTCTTGCACTAGCAAATTATTCTTTGGCCCTGTGCCTCAGGTCCTGTTTTTTATGGCTCGGAGATGTGGTGAATAGAGTTGAGCTGGCAAGCACTGAACAGCCTCAATAACTGTGGAAGGGACCTGTGAATACTCTGACATTTCTGTTTTCTTTGGGTTACTAATATGTGGTCAATAAGAAAAGAAGAGAATCTATAATCAGACATATGAGAGTTTTGTTATCCTTGGGGGCTTGCAAGATATTTACATTTTGAAGAAAAATAAATGATGAAGAAAAGCATTGTTTGGATGGTAAATTCTGCAAATTTACAAAAATTACAGGGATTTACTAACTAAAAGTGTCATTTGCCTGAAACCAGTAATAACCAAATGTAAGGAATTCTGTCCTAATTCTCAATATTACATGTCTCTTCCATTATTACTTAGGAAAAGACAACTTTTTCTTCATATTTGTTTCATTTTGTTTCTTGTTGCTTTCTCTTTTATTCTTTTGCACATAGGGACACTTGGCTGATGTCCCTTAATTAGGAGTTTAAAGCATAGTTACATGAGCCGTTGAGCAGCGTGAGCTACAGGAGTTCCTGTTCCCTCTTCTCCTCAGAGCATAGTGGTGAACCAGAGGGAAAAGACAGATGCCATCTCTCAGATATGAAATTCTGATACTTCATGACAATATTTTGGGATTTTACTGGTTTCAGATTTTTATTATAGTACTTTTAGTTTGATTTAGTTATGACATTTTGGCTGAGAAGAACTGAATAAATTTATATATCAATAAATTATAAACCAAATAAACAATAATTGAAAATAACAGTAATGAGTTTCAGGTATACAAAACTCCCTGAAAGACTGATTTTTATGTATCCCCTAAAGCCAGTTATTGCTTGTTTTTTCCTTCATTATTGGTTGGTTTTTGTTTGGTTTTTTTTTTTTCTATTTGTTTTTTCCTTGCAGCCATATTTGGCCATAAGGAAACAGAAATATGTTTAAAGGAACAAAGAAAATGTATCCTGCAGTATCTTCCTAAATCGGGGGGAAAAAGTTACTCCAATCCAATAAAGCTTGTCTCTGGGGCTGCTGAAACCCATCTCTCCACATGCATTGATCTCTCTAGGCTGCTTCTGTAGCCAGTGACAGGAGGGTTGGACTGCCCTTTGGAAGCAACTGTTGCTTTTGTAACCTAAGATTCTCAGTTACATACTTAAACACGGAATGAGCCTTAGATTTTGTTGTTGTAATTTCCTTAGAAGCATTCATTTGCCTTCTGTATTTCTGCACTGCGCTATGTTGGTTGGTTGTTTAGTCCACCATTGCTTTTATGAATAAAAGGTGTCTGTAGCATCACAGAAACCAGACTTTGCCTTTGCAAACTAGAATGTAAAAATTGCTCTTTCTCACACTGAAATATACAGCGATATCCCACAGGATTAGGGAAAAACAGTAGACTAAGTGCTGTGGAATGGGATGATCCCCTAGTGTCTGGAAGGGAGCAGTACTCTAGGGTCTGTAGACTGCACAACACCCAGTGCCCCGACATGTAACTTCTACTCAGCCACTGGGAAGCACACTATTTGCATTTCTGCGGGTGGAAAGGACTACTATCGCTCTATTTATACTCCTTCATGCATATAGAAAAGACTGACCTCTCAGCATTTTTTTATTCTTTGCTATACTTCCAAAAAGATGAACATGAAAAGTTATAAACCTAAAGACATACACCAAAAAAACCCAAAGACTTTTTTTTAAGGGGGTTGTTTGAATTTAAAACAAGACCAGACAGTGTATGAGAGAGCCTGCAATCCTATCTGTTCTCATGAAAGCAGGTGAGGTCAGTGTGTCTGCCCACACTTCCTTCCACTGCCTTGTAAAACCCAAAGTGCATAGCAGGGTATCCAGTTTACTTAATTGTCTCTTGGAAATTCTCCAGTAGTTTGGATGTTTTGTCATGTCCCCAGGAGATCCCATTTCTGTACACTGTTTCTCCCTGGTACATCCTCTTCCCTATGTTTTGTTTTGGTTTTTTTTTCATTATAGTGAAATATTTATTAACCACAACAGCCAGTAGGCAAAAAGATGTTTGCTTTACTGTAAAGGAAGAAGCACTGTTTAAGAGCACCCTGCTAGCTGAAGGGTGCCTCCTTCCAAAAGGGACCAACCTCAATAATTGTCAGAAAATGTAAAGATTCCTTGTATCTTTCATTGTGGAACTGCTTTAATGACTTTCTTTGTCCAACAGCTCTACAAAACTGTTATGTAAAGAAACTGTAGTGACTGGAACTTTCCTTGCAGCTGTGTATTTTTCCTCTATAAGAAGCAGAAATAACATTAAGGGCTCCATGACAAAAGGAAAAAAGAAAAAAAGAAAAAAAAAACACAGATGGCGCTGTGTTGCTAAGCAACTTTAAAGATGAAAGAAACCACAGAGCTCTATTTAGGTCTTGTAAAAACTCAAGCAGTAAATACTCACTCCTTTGATCTTATTTAACCATGATGATGCTTTATCATCCTCTGTTGCTGAGAAGGAAAATTTCTGGGGACGAATAAAAGAGGTAGTTATGATAGTCCTTGAAAGACCTAGAGATTTAGCATGGCAGCCTATCAGTAAATAGTTGCTAAGAAAAAGTTATAATTACCCTGTCCAGCTCAACCATGATCAAATCTAACATTGTCTATTATATTATGTCTGACCTTTCCCATCTTCCCCAGACCCACTTCTCCCTTTACATCCAAAGTCTTACAGTACAGCCATGATAACTGCAGTTGTGGAACATGGTGGCATTCCTGGATGTCACATTGGTCTCTGTGTTCTCAGCCACCTATAGATAGATGGCAGATGGCAGTTTCAAATGCATGCATGTTTGTAATTCTCACTCTGGTCCATTGAAAAATAAGTGGAAAGTGTCGGGGGTCACTGTCTCATTATGGTGAACAAGCCACAGGTAATGTTTGCAGACAATTTATCTTCTGTCTGGGCAGTCTCAGGCTGTCATTCTGTTTCATGGAGGTCTATACACTGCATCAGGAATGCCCCTGATTATTCATTTGAGCTAGTCATGAATCATTTCAAAGGAAAAAAAAAAAAAAAAAAGAAAAAAAGGGAGTATCTGGAAATGTAAAGCCTTAATATTGCATGAAATTAATAGCTTAGGTAACAGCTACCGGTTTTATTTGACTTAAGTTCTGAATGAAAGATACCATGTCTTGAAATTGTTATAAAATTGCACAGTATATTTCACCTGCACTGAAGACAAATAACCTGTGGCTTTCTTAGGTATGAACTTGAATAATACTACATTAACAGAGTTATCTCAGGCAAAAAGAAGTATTTGTTTTCCAGTGACTATATGAATAAGAGAACAAGTCAAGCACTATACTGAGATGCAGTATTTATTTATGATAGGTGGTATAAAACTCTCTCATACACCTGTATAGCTAGATGATTTGGGGAATAAATATATCCCAGAAAACATGTAGCAATCACTGAATTCCTTAATAATGGAAATAATTTATTTAAATTACATACTTGGAATATAGTACCAGATTCCATGAATTCTGTCTGTCCAGTCAGACTATTCAGAGGACAGATATATTACTTGCAAAAGTTTTTACAACTATTGTTCTTATCAAGGAACAGCCAACTCCATTCTTTCTTGATTTATAAGATAATGTTGCAAACAACACAGAGAAAAAAATGTTATATACTCAACAGCTTCACTTACAGGATTAGTTAATAGCCTTAGGTATGCACTAGTGAATTACCTGTTTGATTAGCAGTTGAGAACCTGAGGGTATGCTGTATCTGAAATTACATTCAAAAATGCACATGTGGGTTTTAATATCAACATAACCACATTGTCCTAGCTCATTTTCTCACTGTTGCAGCCTTTGCATAAAAATCATTCTACTTGACTCACCAAGTGCATTTGTGATATACAGTGCTACCAAAACAAGTATTTTTTTAATATTCTACATCTTCATCTAAAAGAGAATTTAAATGCAAATACTGCACAGATATTCTCATTGTAAGTTGATTTTCTTCAAATTTGGAACCTCCTTTTTTTTTTTTGGTAAGAGATAATTATGGAATAGCATTTCAGTAAACCAGTGGAAACTGATTTATTCCTTGAAAGACTGTTTGATTAATTGAACAGAAAGGAGTAATTGTAAAATGTTGGATGGATGTTTTGGAGACTTCAGTGACAATCAGTTGTTTCAGCAAAACATGAGGTAAAGTTTTGCAATTAATATCTTAAATGAGTGCACTGTAAAGATTGTGTACAGAAGATGTGTACTTACCTAGTATTTTTAAAAGTAAGCAGTAATGAATCTTTTGTGGTAAAATGCTGACTGCTCATGTGAGTGATGGAAGAAAAAAAGGTGAAGCTTCTGCTCAGTTTAGGGTCCTGTCATAAAACTTTACTGGCACATTGCCTTTATCATACTTAGGGTGTCATCTATTAGTGTTGGGTGAATTACACACCATGTCTTTTAATCAGTTGCAGACATGGTAAATAATTTACTTACTTAAGTATTAAGAAAGCAAACGTAAAGAAACCACTTTCAATAGAAGTTTGAAAAATTATTTTTTTGTACGATATGAAAAATTTGAAAGTTTAGGGTTTTGTTGCTTTCTTCCCCCACAAAAACTTGAAAGGGAAATGAACGAAATACTGAGATTCTTTGCAGAGGGAATGCTGTCCCTGGGAGAAGTACATCTGACTTTGTCACGTGGCTGCAGATAGGAAGTCTTTGGCAAATGGGCTGCAATATGGCCATAAATTCCAGAAAAATACATCCTGGAGCAATAGCTTTAAGAGCAGAGGCTGTGAAGGAGCCAGTCCGGTGCAGGCAATGAGGTGAACTTTCATTAGAAGCCTGTTTAATGGCCATGTGTTGAAAGCTGTCTGACAAATGGGGCTCCTGTGAAATCCAGCCTATGTTTCAGAGGAACCTTGTGAAAATTCAGACTGGAGAGCAGTTTGACATACTTAAATTAGTAAATACTAATGGAGGGGGAGGGGGTGGGAGGATTTATTCTTCAATAACCTGGGTTTGAAACTTTAGGTGGCAACTACTTTTTTTCATTCATCTTGCTGTTTTGAATTACTGCCATTGTTCTGCTCCTGGCATCTATACTAGAGCTTCATTAAGACTGTCACATTATATTGGTCCATCAAATGCTACAACTGCATTAGATCAATTGAAATGGATTGTAAGGTTAAGGCAGTTTCATCTGGGCTGTGAAACAAAATCTGGATTTCGCCGTCTCTGTTGATATTATTGCGGTGTTTTATGAATAAAAAATTACTTTGAGCTTGTAATACTTCTGCTAAACAAGCTTTGGTATTTTATTTCCTCACAAGTGAGAAATAAAAGGAAAAGAAAAAGAAAAGAGTTTGGGCCTTAAAGGTATTATGGTACCCACTGAAAGTGTTTTATATGGATGAGTAACTTTGTTAGGCTTCCCAGTACACCAGGGGCTTTTAAAATATGTAAGATTAAATTTGTGGGCCTGTGTTCATTGGTACCTAAAAATGTCCAATAATCTCAGTAGGCCATGAATTAGATCCACAGAAAATGAGAAAGAGCGGTTGGATTATGTCATGTCGCACATTAACTTGGAACAATATGGTATTTTGTGTCTTTTCAGTGGATGGAGGCTGGTCTTGTTGGTCATCTTGGTCAAAGTGCTCTGCAACTTGTGGAGGAGGCCATTACATGAGAACCCGCTCCTGCACAAACCCAGCACCAGCATATGGAGGAGATATCTGCCTTGGACTGCACACTGAAGAAGCACTCTGCAACACACAACCGTGTCCAGGTATGGCAAATCAGCCCGTGCAGCTTTGTTGTTTATGTGCTGCAGAATAAGGCATTCACAGTTAGGCAACATAATGCTCCTTGATCTATTATTTGGAAGCTAATCATTTATCTCCCTTATTAAGTGCACTATCAGCTCTTATGTGCTACAATCTCTGTAATTACAAGTAATAACAGAATATAGCCTACAGGACACCACCTCCTCCCTCCCCCTTTAAAAATTAAAATTTAAGTTACCAGGTTCGATGTCTGGATAAACTCAAATTGCATGATATTTGAATTGGATAATGCAAACAGCCTGGGAGAGTTTTAATAACAATATCTCAAAAAAGTGCATTTGTTATAACACTAAACATTCACAGCAAGGAAATCGCTGAGGTTAATATTCAACATGTTATCACAGAGTCCTTCAAGTAGATAATGTTTGCCCTGTTTTCATATAAAACACAGAGCAAACTTTAATGCTCTTTGAAAATACCTTCTTCAACTCCAGAGTTAAAGAGCAGAGGCTTCGTCTTTTGAAATGACTCTGGGGTACTTAGTGAATGAAATACCTCAGCATTCCTGTTAATTGTTAGATATTATGGATCATGACCTTTTCTGTAAATTTGACTCTGCCTTTTGACCCTTATGAGAGGAAACTCATGGTTTTTTGTGAAATTTAAGTGAGAGGTAGAGAGTAAAACCATATAAACTAGATAAAATCATTAGTGTAAAGCCAGTGGGAGATATTTTTTTATTTATTGCTGATTAATGGACTACAGGTAACAGCAAAAGGAAATAAGCAGCTCTAATGCCACATTGTATTACTGGCTTCACTTAGAGCTCCTAGACTTCATAGAGAAAGTTTTCTGCTTGTGTGAAGACACAAGCTCCATGCATTTGAATTTATGGATCCTGTTACCTGTGCTGAACTATAGTTTAAGTTAATTTCCTTTTCTAGGCACTGCCTGTCTTGCAGCAGAATAAAAGTACCTACTTTGTCAAAATTAAAGCAGATGCAACACTCTGTATTGTGTTTAAAAAACCCTCAAACATAGAAATCAGTTGATGATTTGATTTTTCAAGACAAATAGCGTACATTTGTATGTAGAAG
The DNA here is from genome assembly GCF_965140245.1 of Athene noctua. Taxonomy (NCBI): domain Eukaryota; kingdom Metazoa; phylum Chordata; class Aves; order Strigiformes; family Strigidae; genus Athene; species Athene noctua. The sequence continues at coordinate 78,776,571 of NC_134038.1, read as the reverse complement.
TTACATAGCTGCCTTGGGATCCTTAAGGCATCTTTAAAGGTCAGAGCTGGTGCATTCATTGTGCTAGTATTGTAACTATTTCTCTTGTGCATTTATTTTCTACTGCCATTTTTCTAGAAATGACAGTTTGCAAACATTTATAAATAATATCTTCATCTTATTTTGACCTACTTGTTACCCGAATTTTGGAGTAGATGGGGGGTGCAGGAGAAGGAGGTTGGTGTCATTCTGGTTCAAGAAAGTGAAAACCTTTACAAAGCAATAAAATGTCAGAGTGAAGTGTATTTCTCACATTCTGTGATATTTTCTTAATATTTCAATCTCTCTAAAAATTTACCATATGTTTTTGAAACAGCACATCATCAACTAGCTGTGGGAATGGCCCTTGCCTCATGTTTATGATGTAGCTTTCAAAACTTTTTTTTACTGCTCTTATTTCACACTGGTATGGGACAAAAATAACTGCAGAGCTACACATGTCAAGTTTGGACAGACTCCTGCATCCCTGCAGAGCCATTTTATTGTGATGAGGATCATATGGCCAGTGGTTCTTCCTTGTGCACAACTGCAAGTACCATTGGTGACATTTACTGCTTGAGTGACATGTTTAGTATAGGAATGGAATAGTAGTGACACTTGGAATCTAAGAACAACCAACCAACATAGAAATTCATATGCAAAAATGGAAATTATTTATAATGTTTCTTAAGTTGTGAAAAGAGCAAAGATTTCTTGGCATTTAAAATAGTACTTGCGGGTGTGTGTAAAGCAAGCTAGTGGAAAACTAAAGTTTCTGGAATCCTGATACTAAGGATTTCTTGAGGATATGGAGCGTTAATGGCAAATCCTACTGAAAGTATGTACTTAAAAGAAAGTAACTGACTTGTATCTGCAAAATAGATCAGGTTTTCTCACCTTTCATTTTAAAAGATGTATCACTGTTTTTTCTTTTAATTTATTGAAATACAATCACATTAATATGAATGGAAGCACTGCACTATTGATCATAGTGGTTTATAGACTGCTTATCAGTAAGTGTAATTGGTTGCAGTGGTGTCTGTAATGTATTGAATAAAACAGTATTTTATACCTAAAGTATTTACTGCTGCTGTAAGAGGGGAAAATATGTTCTGTCCTTGAATTGCTAACACACACGTACAGATTATGGATAAAGCAGTTGAGCATTTAGAAATGATGGTGTAGTTCTGATATGTCTTCTTCACCAAGGGATCTTTCAGGAACTCCTTAGACTTAACCTGGCTTCAAAGGCCAACCAAGACTGTAGGAAAAACACATGACATCTGAGTAAGCCTTGCTGTGTTAGAGGTGAAAAGCAGTTCCAGATTAAACATCTCTCTAGTCCACCCTCTCTTTTCCATTCTTATGACTTTTGCAAAGAACTGAGCAGCAGGTTGAGAGGAGTCTGCCTGAGGTGCAAGTGAGCCTCAGATACTTTGAGGATAAAGAACTCAGAAGAATGAGACAGGATAACTGAGTCTGTAGAAGTGCATGCAAAAGCTATGGGTTCAGCATGTCTGTAATGGTAGAGATAGTGGCTCCACAAAGGGCAGGTCTGCCAATTTGAAATTATACACCTGTCAGTCTCAGATGCCTTACTTCTGTGTGGTTCTCTGAGCTCCCAAAAGTGGCACTCCTCAAAACACTGCTTTGGTACTAGGATCTACCACTGCAGGAATGTCCCTCTCACACTTGTACTGATGTCTTCTCTTCTGTGACTGTGTGCCAGGTGGAGCTGATCAGCATGGCATCAGACCCACTGTCCACCTATGCCATTGTTTTGCCAATTATTAGGCCTAGCATAAAGGACACAGCCAGCATAAAGACAAACCAATAACCAAATTGTATTTGATACAAAAGGGTCCGTACATGGGTGAGCGCTGGGGGTACAAACAAGCCAGATTATACATAATCAGCATCAATCCCATTGACCCCAACAACAACACTGCACAACCAACAATGGGTGGAATAAATGGTGAAATGCAGTTTCCCATAGAAGGAATGGGAGACAACCAAGTCAACAAGCCAAATACATAAGACCAAGGAAGCCACATACTGAATCTCTACACAGCCCACATTTACAAAGGCCAGACCTGACTGGAGCCCAGTCCCAGGGAGGCAGGAGGTCCTTCCCCAACATGAAACTCTGCACAGGACATCCACCTCACAGACAGACACTGCCCCTGCCTGCAAGGGGTCCCAGCTTTTATCCCTAAGTGGGACACCTGACCTTTGGTTACTTAATGCCGACACCTGGGGCTCATTTACCTCATGGCTCTCCCTGCTAGGCCGGCCTCACCCTGGAGGGAAGCCTAAAGGCAAACTCACCCCCCCTTTGTGAAGGGCTGTGGGAATCACCCACATGTCAACCTTAATTTGGGGCTTGGGGTTGAAACCCCACAATTTCAGCTGTAGAGCCTGGCCTGCACCATGGGACTCAAGATGGAAGATGCCCTGTGTTGCATATGTGGGAAGGTCCCAGTGCACATAGTGTCTTTTGTAGGACCCCTAAAGGGCAGGCAGAAACAGTAGCCTTGCCCAGTCACTAGTGTGTGACCTTGCATGATCGATGCGTACTCTGAGGTTCCTGTTTTATCATGGGATGTAGCCCCTTCAGCAAGGAAGCTGGTGGGCCAAAATCAGGTTAGACAAGATGGGGCTGCAGAGTGCACCAGTCAACAAGCTGGATTTAGGATGCTCATGACCATTTTGGCAGCTCTGGCTTAAGCATGTTGTCTGCCCCTAATGAGAACTGGGCAAAGATCTCTAATAAGCAGCATTTCTTTAAAGCTGAATGAGCAGGGCTTTATTGTTACTAAATATCTAAGGTAAGGATCCATGCACTTAGTTTACTTAGGTTTAGCTGCTGACACTGGTGATGACAACAGCAGCTCCTAGACATGCCACACTATATAAGCAGGAAGAAGCCTGTCCATTTGCTTGATTCCCACCTCTACTCTCCTACCCCCCTGAATTAGGACTCAACTACATTATGTCATCTGCCTCCATACTCCTACTACCCACTCTGCAAATGAGGCCCTGCCAGGACCTCTCCTAGGAAACAGAAGAGCCAAAGGACAGAGCTGAGTATTCTTGCTCCTCACAATAACAAGATCCTACTGTTTGTCATCAACTGTTTGTGTCATTTGATCCTTATTCAAAGGAGACCCCATCCAGACAGTTGCTAATTGTTCATAAATATCAATATCCAGGTTCTTACCTGAGCTGCTGGATAATTCTATTTTATGAACAACTCCACAAGTGATGGTGTGCAACTGAACCACAGACTGCTAGGACTGATTGCTGATGTCTTTAACCAGAGCTCTCTTTCTGTCTTAAAATGGTCCCAGGACCACTGCTTGAGATTTTCTGTGCTAAAGTTATGTCAGTCTCCTCCATTCATTTATTTTTACCATGCTATTGGTTAGGAAGTGAATGTCTAACACTGTCATGGAAAGCACATATTGCTTGACATTTTTCAAGACTGCAATCTCAAATATTCCTACTGGAATCCCTGAGCTTTTAGATGACTGAGAGTTTTAACTTTTTCCTCTATGGCCAATGGGAAAGTAATGAGTAAATGTGAACCTTGTGTGCTGGATTCATACAATGTATTGAAAGTAGCCCAAAACAGAGTAAGATTTTCCTGACTTTCCACCCAATTAACAAAAAATTTACAAAAGCTTCATGATTTCTTCAAATTATTCACAAATTTTAATGTTCTACAACCTAACTTGAAGCAGAATTAGGTTAATATATAATTTTTTATTTGAAGCAAAATGAAATTTGTAAATTTGCTTCATATGGCCATAAAATTAGTTAAAATTTTGAAGTAGAAACAAACTTGGTTTGGGATAGAAGGACTGTTTATTCCATATCAAAACCATAAAACCTATCTCAGTAGGAAAGCTGACAGAAGAAAGAAGGGTTAAGTAAGCTCTATCTTTACTATACTTGCCAAACTCAGAAGACTCCTTTGAAGGCAAGACTTGTGCTTGAATTTTAAGAAAGCTGAGCTCAGTAAACTCACAGCACCTCATGGGAATGAGATCAGTTCACTTAAAGGAAGTATTCTGAGATCACACAAGCATGAAATAAAAATGTCTTAATCAAAACTACATAGGCAGAGGAGGAAATAGAGAAAGACAATAGAAGCTGATAATGAACCAAATGGGGAAAAGAAGGTGAGAATACTTGATGAGATCTCTTCTATCTACAGCAAAGAAATGGACCTGAAATAACAAAAGCTAGGGAAAAAAAAAAAAAAAAAGAAAAAAAAAAGTATATGTGCAAGATACTACTATTTTCATGGTCAAATAAACATCCTGTTTCAGACTTGGAATACATACTCATCATTCTCATTGCTACTTGTCGGGTACATAAAAAAATGACAAGTGTCATTGTCCACCCTAGTGACCTAGACTGGAATTAACCCACAGCAATCACTCTCAGTCACCACTGCAGAATCCCTCTGGTTTCTCCCACACACAAAGGCTGTGGCAGAAACCAAAGCCATAATACATTAGTGACAAATTTATCATCACAACTCAACATTTCAGAGATTTTTGCCAAAGCTGAACTGCCTTTGTTTTATCGTAATGAAAGCTGTCTTCTGCTGGTCAGAGGTAGCTGGGGATGAGGCCTTCTGTCATCATTCTGAAATACGGGCTCTCTCTCTCTCTCACTCAGTGTACTTGAAGCATTTAATTGCAGTGTCTGCATGTGTGTCCCTCTCTTCCTGTTGCAGACAGCTGGTCCGAATGGTCTGAGTGGTCTGACTGTGACTCGTCTGGTTTCCAGTTCCGTGTTCGTCAGTGCATCATTTTGTTTCCTGTGGGCAGCCAGTGCACAGGCAACACCACGGAGAGCCGAGCCTGTGCTGTGGACTCTAACTTTATTCCAGGTGAGATCAGCCTGCTCCTTGAGGATTAGTGAAATCCCTCAAAATTTCAGGAGCGAGGCATAGTACTGTCCCAGACTGAATGGTGCAGAGCTGAGAGCTGGAACAAAACTTGCTTCTTGTCACCCAAAGCATGTTGGTCTACTGTATAGAGCTGATGTTGCTAGATCTGATATCTTCATGAAAATCCACCTCATGGCACCAAGTGATGTGAAGCTGTCCCTACTGTCACCACCTGGGACTTTGTTTAGTCACTGTCACAGCATTCTGCAGATCCCTCCCATCCTACTAGGTAGCAGGGTGCAGGGATGACTACAGACAGCTAGGAAAAATAGTTTGCTTTTACTTTAAGTTTTTGAGAATTTGGGGTTATTAAAGAAATATTCCTCTAGGTTTGTGATTTGCATATACAAAAGTAGGTGCTGTGGTAGTTAATCTGGAAATCATTTCAGAATCCCTTAAATTAATAACTGCTTAGAAAGGTAAATACTATTGACTGTGCCTCAGGTCCTTATCTCCCTCGTGACCACTAAGTACCTGATGGATAGTCACATCATATATTATTGTACAGCATTTGTTGAAACTCATGACTCTACTCTTTTTTTTTTTTTTTTTTCCAACTCACACCACTCATTTAAATCCACACAACAGTATGGGTGGCCACATTGCATTGCTGTTAGCAGTCATAGTTCTGCCTGTGTACATTAAAAAAAGCTAGCAAACTATTCACAGGTAGATAAATTTACATTTTAATATATCATTTTAAATGTAATTATGTTTACTCTGTTCAGCAATTTTTTTTTTCTGTGACTATGCAGTACAATATAGTACAATATAATAAAGAAATCAACAATTTTAAACAGTTTTTTTATGGATGGTGCATAATGCTTTAACTCTCAAATACTATTTTTTACTCTAAAACCAATGTGGAAAATGTCAGTGTGAAAGCAAAACCTCCCACATTGTATTTTCCCCTTTTTCTCAGGCATTTGAAGCAGCTCCATTAATATTCACGTTCTGTGAATCCCGTGCTTAATCCAATATAAGCTCTACATCTTGTTTTGGAAAATAGGCATTTTCAGAATCTGAAATGAGACACCTCTTCTCTCACCTTTCTGGTTTGTTTGCTACCTTAAATTACCCATATCACAGCAGATAAGGTCATGCCCATTGCGCTCACCTTAGGCAAACTAGCTTGCTTTCTTGGGATCACTCAGCTTGCTTTCACTCCTCCAGGTCCTCCAACTCAGACTTTTCTCCTTCCCTCCCGCCCAACTTCTCTTTCTAATTCACCTCCCTCCTTTCCTCAGCTAGTGTGCTGGCACATCCACCCTCACGTTGTCTCCTCCTGCTTACCTTAGCTCTGTTCCTCTACAGAACAGTATATAGAGTGATTCTGGCAGTGCAAAAATGATTTCTCATCACTGCTTCTGCTGTGTTTCCAGTTAGTCCTTATCAACATTACCTTGTGGAGCTTTATGGTTTTCTGGTATATTTTTTTCTTCTTTTTGTTTGGGTTGTGAATTAACGTCTCAATCAGACAAAGTGTGCTCTCAGCTTTTAACTCTGTGAGAGTGCTCTTCTGTCAGGTCTGCTACTTTCTCATTTTAAAAATAGTATTGATTTAGCATGTGAAGAAAGGTAAAAAATTGTGATCCCTTTAGCAGTAGCTGCACATGGATCATCTTTTAGCAGTGGAGAGCCTACTCTGTTAATTTTTCATATACAAGGTATTGCATACCTGTGGCCATCATTGCTGACCTTCTCTGGTCTGTTTTTCAGTTCTACTAGAGGCACCCCTGGATGGGAAAACCAGAGCTGCACACAGTGTTTGTGGTGTGGACAACACATAGATTTGTAAAGTGCCATAATACTGATACCCTGTCCTATACACTATTGGTTTCATGGTAGTATCTAGCATTTGGTTTGCCTTTTTGATTACTTCTAAACATTAAGCTGATATTTTCATGGAACAATTCATCATAACCCCCGATCTCACTTATGAATAGTAATGGTCAGCTCACAGCCCATCATTTTGTATGTGAAGCTAGGATTGCTTTCCACAGTATGTATCGCTTTACACTGATCTACATTCTGTTCCATTTGTTATTTTACTGCCTAGTTTTGTAAGGCCCTTCACAGCATGCTCCTGTCCATGCTGCCTTAACTTTGTATCATCACCCAACTTCAAAATCATGTTTTTCTCCTGCTTTTCTAGCTCTTTGCTGAAAAGACTTAAGTCCCTGCAGAAGGGGTAACCTTCCTCCATTAGTACTACCCTGTTTTCTATCTTTTCCCTCATCTCATTTGTTGCCTGGAAAGTCTTTGACAAAGAACTTATAAGCTTTTTTGAAATCCAGGTAGACTGTGTCAGTTATCCCACCCATATCTGCATGATCATTGACCCTTTCAGAGAGGTTCAAGAGATTTGTAAGGCAGGACTTCCCTTCATGTAAGCCATGGTCCTGAAGTAAAGAGCAAGAAAACTTGACTGCCAACAGATCTTATTCAATATTTATCCAGAATGTTTCCAAAGTCAAAATGGTAAGGATACAGGCTGGAATTACATTTTATTGGTTTACAAATGAGACCCATGAAATTGGCAGGTTTTTGAAGATTTGTAAATTCCCTCTTTTCACATTAGTGCTAGTAGAAGTAATGAGCTCTTTTGAACACAAGATAATTAAACTCTCATTTATTTTACTATTCAGAAAATCAGCGCTTTGACAACATGCTTAAACTCCACAAAGAATGGTTTTATGTGCATTTCATCTTTTTAATTCCAGAGAAGTTTTGAGGCAAGAATTAAAAATATGTTGCTGCTTTCACGTGGGAGCCATAAAAAACCTGAAGATGTCATGGGACCTTTTTGTTAATTCTACCACGTAGTCAAAATCTTTTTTACTTTGGATTAAGATTGGATGTAGTAGAATGAATTTTTAAATCTTTACTGTGTTAATCAAACTAGTGGCTCTCTGTAGTGTTTTTTCTCCTTGGTGTAAATGGTTTATTAATTTTTCTAGAAATATCAGTGGCACGATCCAGCAGCATAGAAGAAAAACGATGTGGAGGTAAGCTTTTCAGCTCTAGATGTGTGTTAAATGCTGAAATATTGATTCCTCATTTTTTGCTTTGGTTTCATCTTTTGCACTCTCTTAGTTTTATTCTACTTTCTAAATGCCACATTCTCATTATTTACATTTGTACAGAAAAGGAGATGTAGTTACTGCAGGATTTCTCATTAAAAATCCATCTGCCATTGCTGACCTTTGAGACAAGAACATGTATTACTGGATGTTTATATTTTCTTCTTTTTCAGTACGACAGTCACCCTCATTCAAAAAGAAATTCCTATTATAAGCTCATTATCAGTAGGTCAAAATTTGTAAATTTGCTCCACCTTTTTCAGGACAATAATTTCAGAAACCTCTTTGGGGCTCCAAATAAATAGCAGAGAACCAGCCTGCTAACCCATTTAATAGCTCAGACTGTATCTGGGACTCATTTTCAGCTTCACTGACAAAGACAAAAAAAAGTGAAAAAAAAAAAGTTCCATTCCAGAGTCCTGATGCTAGCAAAACAAATCTTGAAAGAGAAAACTGTTTAAAAAAAACCCCAAACAATATGAACAAGAAGAAAAAGGAAAAGTGACCGTTTTTTGTGCTGGGCTATCATGCTTAGTCTGTGTCGTCATGGTAATAGCTCTAGCCAGTTCTAGTATTCTTCCATGCACAGATAAGCTTCATTTTTAACCTGATAAGGGACAATTAAAACACAGGGGTTATGCAAGAGTATTAGTGTGCATGGTAACTTGTTATGGGAGTCAGGATAATGTGATTTGATTTTTTTCTAATTAGAAAATAAAATATTTTGCCAAGTTCTTCAACAGGGGGAAACTCTCATAAAATTGTAGAAGGGTATTTCGGTGGAAATTTATATATTGGGCAGTCAACTTAGTCATTTAAATATTAGTTTCCGTTTCTAAATACCCAGTAGGCATGAAAACGTTCTATCTTTGGCATTTGCAAAAAATGGACCTATGTGCTAGCACATTTTTCTGTATTACGGTGAAAAAGGTCTAACAGATGTTTTTCAGACTTGTGCCAGTCTTTCAGTTTAAAATCTTTCATTAGGCAAACACAAACAAATTTTGAGTAATGTTAAGATTAAATTTCTACCATGAGCTTCTCAGTGATACTTCTTTCATAATCAAAAAGCACAGCTCCAGTTTGAAATAACAATGAAAAGCAGCGTAATTTGTTTATTCTGAGCTAATCCTACTGGTGCCACATCTGAACTGCTATCTCTGTTTGGTAACTTCAGGGGATGATTGTGCTTTAGATTCGCTTCTACAGTTTCATGAAGCAATGAGCTTCCTCAGTTTTAATCCTTGTGTAGGTGGAGAGGGTTTCCTGTCATCTGATCCCATAGTGTCTTTGAGGGGTAGAGCAGACAGAAGAGTGCTGGGTTCCGAGTTGTTGACTTTGCACTCTCTGACTGCTATGGTTAAAAGCACACTGAGCTTTGAGGAGTCCCCCTCTCTCTCCTTCCCATTTCCCTCTGAAACGCTAACATTTCTTCCTCACTCCCCCTTACATATAGAACAAATTCTGAAGGCTTAAGGGAACAAATCAGCCATATATATTAAAGATACAAAAACAGAGACACCCAGCAAGAATCAAAGCAAAGGATAGAAAAAATGTTTGCCACTGCTTCTGGGACATACAAAATAATGGGAGATACAGAAAACATTTTAGGAAAAACAGGATTGTCATTCAAAGATATCAGGACAAGTCACTACATGAAAGAGAAAGAACTAGAACAGCAAAGGAGGTGATACTGTAGTTCACTAAAAAAAAGCTATGTATGTACTTGATATACATAATTTATATATAACAAGGCTTCATTGTACAGTCTGAAGTAAAATTTTGCTGAACTATTCAAACGTCCAAAATGCAATTCATTCATCTGTTATTTGGATTCTGAACTTGTTTAAGCATCTTTCAAAAACCTGTCTTAATACTCACAGAGATGTATTGGTATCTAAGATTGTTATAATGATCCCTTCAGGGAAGTACAATGCATTTGCTACTATAGGGATAAACCATTGCAATTGAGATGTTTCTGGGAAACAGATGAAATTTCCCTTGTCCTTATTTGAATCAAGTACTTGTCTACATTTTTCCCCAAGCTTAAGCTTTTATTGCTACTTCCTTAAAAATAAAATTGTCTTCTGCTTTCCACTCCACAGAATTCAACATGTTTCACATGATCGCAGTGGGATTAAGTAGCTCAATACTTGGTTGCCTTCTTACTCTGCTTGTTTACACTTATTGCCAACGATATCAACAACAGTCCCATGATGCGACTGTCATCCATCCAGTGTCACCAGCTCCTCTAAATACCAGCATTACCAACCATATCAACAAACTGGACAAATATGATTCTGTAGAAGCCATCAAGGTGAGAAGTGGGTTGGGAGCTCTATAATGCATGGTGTATATGTTCCTAGACACAAGTTCTGCTGCATTGAAAGAATTCTACTTGCTAATTTTCTGCAGTGGCATTTAGACTCAAATTATGCTGATTGTTAATGAAAAAACAAGATTTCACTTGAAGTTCAGTAGTTACAGATCCTTTCCTTTGTCAATCCCTATTACACAGGAAGCTAGATTTTGTGTGTTGTATAATTTAGACAGTAGCAGCCTTTCCTGGAAAAAATCAGATCACTCAAGTTTCATTCTGTGAGGTTTTTTCCCTAATTGTGTTCCCTAGTGGCTTGTTCAAGGAGTAAACAGGGCCACTAACAATCATTGTGACACATTTTGAAGATAATCCTTTGTTTCCAATGATATGGTGTCAGGGGCACTGTTCATCTTCCTGTAATACGTCTTTATACAAGAGGTGTATCTGGTGAATATATTTCGGGTCAGACTCTCAGCTAGTGTCCATACCTAAAACATTCTGTAAATGAGCAGTACAGATTTACATTAGCTGGAAGTCTGGCATATTTGTATTTTATGATCGTTGTTTCCAAACAGCTATTTTCTTTTTGTGACCTTTTAGAATAGCTCTGCTTTTCAGATCCTCTGAGTTAAGGAAGGATGAGCATTCTGAAAACACCTAGTTCAGTGTCTTCAGATTACACAGTTTATTCATGCAGCTGCAAAGCTTTTTGTAAATGAGGATTTTTCTTAAATCGTACCTGGATAATTCAGTTTTTCACTTTTGCATTTTTCTTTCTAATTAAAGACATTTTAAAGAATTTCATTAAAAATGAAAATGACAAGAAAAGTCTAGATTTTGTGATCAGTGGTGGAATATGTACCTAATTTAAAGCTTTTCCAAATTCCACTAATCACCTCTCTGGATAGCTACAGAAACAAAACAAAACCAAAAAAAATCATACTCTAAATACCCATACCACTTTAAAAAAACCCAGGATGCATACTCTTAAGACCTTCAAGATATTTTTCCTGCATATTACATTTGAAAATCAAGAAATTAATGCAGTAAAGAGAAAATAATTCCTATTCAATAAAAAGATAATGAGTGAATCATTTTAGTAGGAAGAACTGAATATGCATGATTAAAAGTATTTTTAATCATAAAATGAGTTTTATATTATTGGGAGGAAAGTGCCTGGTTTTACTTTATTATCATTGATTTTTGAAAGAATGTTATTATGTAAGCAGATGCATGCAAATGCAAGTGTTTGTAAATGTGCAGGTATTTCTCAATGTATTTTTGACTGACCTACTATACACAGATATTTGCCACAAAAATTGAGTTGGTGAAAGAACAGATAGTGACTACCTTTCTTCAGCCCTTCCCATTCTCTTATCTCTCTCTTTTTTTTCCCCAGGCATTTAACAAAAACAACCTGATTCTGGAAGAGAGAAACAAATACTTCAATCCACATCTTACTGCAAAGACTTATTCTAATACCTATTTTACAGATTTCAATAATTATGATGAGTACTAATGGGCTTGTATATTTTCTGGCCTCCTGTACCTCCCCAGTCCCCAAGGCCTGTGCTACTTGACTGCTCATGTGATTGAGGCTTCAGAGATGAAGTTCAGAGACATTTCAAGCACGATCCAAGCCATCAATGTCCCATTGCTGCCAAAAGCCCAAAACACTTGTTTGTGACATGCTGTTTTCTTTGCAGAGCGCAAGGTTGGCCTTCAGTGTTGGATGCAGCCCCTCGGTGTCACTGGCCCACTCGTGAGGATTGCATCACTTCACTCAGTTTCATAAACTTCCAGTCAGATTTCTCTAACAAGTGACTAAGTAATTCCTGAGCTTTTAAAAAAATGTTAATTTAATTCCTTAAAGCTGTGCCAGGAGTACAGATCTAATTTCTTTTTAGGCACTGTCTTTTATTTCCATGAGGTTTGAAAAGGGAGCTCTGCTGTTAGCCACAGAGCCCTCTGTGCAATCTCCTGAAGCTCACACCACCAAAAAGAGCTTGCAGAGTGCTGGGAACACCCACAAGAAGAAACGTGGTGATTTAGCAATGCTCTGCCACAGCTCTGGCCTCTGTAGAGCTGATCTTCCTGGGTTGTAAATCACTCCGGCTGCAGTTCAGCTGTTCAGAGTGCAGAGACTAAGGCCATACCGAGGGATACAATCTTGTAATTAACCCAGAAAGCTACAGGGTCAGTGGTTTCCAGTTGCGAGCCAAACCCAGTCACATAAAGCCTTCACCTAGTTCGGTTTAGTTTTTGGGAGGGTGTGGAAGGGCACATCCCACAGGGAGGCTGATGGAGGAGGACAGATAGGAGAGGCACACTGAAAGGTTTTTCTGTGTGTTGTAAGTAAACCAGCCTTGCTGTGCTGCAGCATGCAGACTTGCACAAGTCTTGGCATCCCACAGGCTTCCTCTCCCTGGTGCGTGTGGATGGGAACCTGCTCATCTCTCTGCTGTAGCACTCGCTGTCAGGCTGGTCACAGAAAAATACGACTGCACCGTGTTTTGTGTGCCATCTCAGGCTCTTGGGGGTATGTAGGCATAATCATAGATCTGCTTTTCCCTTTCTGGCTTTTACTTTATATGCACGTGTCTGACAAACAAAGCTGGCTCAGAAAATGCAGATGTATTTGCAAAACTTTGTCTCGTCTTGCTGCTGTGTCTGACCCACGCTAGTCAGCCCCTAGAGGAACATTCTTACGGTGTTTTAAGTGATTATCTTGTTGAACTTCATTGATGTAAATATTTAAAATGCTGTTTGAGTTTTAAGTTATCAGTTTTAATTCCTTTTATAGTGGCAGTTGAGGAAACACAAAGAATTTTTATACCATTTTTCTTTGTTCTGTCTGTCTTCACCCACATTCATGACATTGTTATTTTTGTATCTGAAATTCCAGATGTATAACTAAAAAGAAAAGGGCAGGGATTTGGGCCAGATTTTCCAGAGTACTTAGTAGTAAGGCAGCATTTGCTATTCTCAGAAGCTTGTGAAAAGAAATTGAAAGTGAATATTAAGGATTGAAGAATTAGACTTTCGGGTTTTTTGAACATGCAAGATACAAAGATCATTGCACCAGAATACCAGACAGGTATGCAAAGAGAAGTGAAGTGCAAACATTTCTATTCTGTGTTTAGAGCCCTTGATCATTAGGCTATGCTATGATAGGGAAATAGAGAAAAACATCTACAGATTATAATGATTCACAGCTATGTGCAAAAAAGGCAAAAAGTACCAAGAAACACTGATCATGTGAGACTGCATTGAGCACCACTTTGGTGGTCCACCACTTACATAGCAAGGGTAAACACTGTATCCGATGATGGCAATGAGCAACATTTTTGAATGGGGATAGATCTCAATGTAGCACTGTGCTTCCTATCTCTGTTCTGCAGTAAAATTAAAAAATGGAAAGCAAACGGTCTTTGAAAAGCTGTGCAGTAAAATGAATGCACATTTACCATCTATGAAAATAATTAAGATCAGCCACCTACTTTTTCCAACTGAATAGCTCTCCCTGTTACTAACTTAGTCAAAAGAAAGAACCCTACCCTCTCACCAGTTTATCTCCAGAAAGTATAATAATACTGGTTCTCTGTAATTTGTAATTATTTTTTTTTTTTTTTTACTGTACATTACATTTGGTTTTCCAGGAAGAAATCAGCTGATTGCCCTGGGTAAGAGGAAATTTTCTCTGCAACAAAACAGTGAAACAGATAGAGGGGGAAAAAGCTTTCCAAATCATAACCAGTCCAGTATCTGAATCACTCTGTTCATGCCAAAAGATAAAATTTAACATTTAAATAAGATAAAGAAAATAAAATCTATATTGCTGCCACTGCCAAGAAAAAGCAGCACATGCACATACACACACATGCACGACACTGTTCCTCTCTGCCCCTGTACTAAGAGCACATTAGTCTGGCTTGTGGATTTTATATCTAGACTATTAGTTATGAGACCAATATCTCAGAAATATTTGAACTATGTATTTTTATTTTAACCATCTTTAATTAAAATTATCTGAAATTAGCTTTTTTTTTTTTTTTTTTACTCTTCGGTAGTTTGAGGCACGCCTATCTTTACGGTGATCTATTTTCCATTCTTTTCATGGATAGATACATAGATACATATGTTAGATATGTGTTATATATGCAGTAATAATACTTTAGGTTAAGTCTGCATGGTCATAGGTAGAAGTGCATTTAGCAGATGTTCAGTCTGCTCACACTTCCATCTCCCCAAGGAATATTTCAGGTGTTCCAGATCTTTGAGCCACTCCTGTGTGGTGTCATTTAAACACCATGCCAACTTGTCAGAAAAGTGCATCTTTTAAACATTTGGAGGTTTATTTTTGGTTTTGAGCTTCCTAAATTACTTTGTTCTTAATTGCAAGCAGAGGTATATTCAACCCTCTATCTAAAGCAGTAAACGTGAAAATTTCACAGCACTTCAAGGAGAAAAAGATTGATGGCAAGATCTCCTTGTCAAGTTGGATTCTGAGACCACAGGGTTTAAATCCATTAGATATTTCTGTCTTAAGTAATTTTAGAGGACCCCAGATGCACTGCCTATATCAGTGTTTTCACCTTCTGAGTTCTACACAGCTGCCTAGGTAGTTTAAGCCTTTCCTAATATACAGAGCAAAGCAAACTGCGGTCTCTATTAATTTTCAATTTACTTTCTTTAGCTTTTTTTCTAAAATAGTCTACACACATTTTGGTCAAAAGAAGATATCTCCATGAAAGTTCTTATTTTTCTTTTGCCAAAAATGTAACAAAGTGGGCATTTGCCTGCAAATCTTGTTTAAGCCGATAGAGCTCTCAAATGTGCACAAGGGTAAAATTTGGTTCTTAGAGCATTGTTCTGTTCTTGGAAAGGGAAAATTAGCTCCCTTGACCATTAAATGCCATGCTTAAATACTCCTTATCCTTTCGCTTGGATAAAGTGATCTTTTCTGGTTAAATAATTGTATTACCTCTGATGCCAATAGTTACTATTACTAAACCACGTTTACACTGATTGCATAAATTTAAAGATGTTTCTCTATTTTGAATGCAAACATTTTGGCAAATAGATCAAAATTCTCTGAGTAAAGCTGTTTCTGTGTAGCCCTGCTACATGGAGTGAGAAGGAAGAAGGATTGCCAGACGGATCCGGTACATTATATACTTTCATTGGATAACTCAAAGTAGAATTATGCTTTAGTACATATTTTGGGCTTATTTTTGTGTCTGATACGTAGCGTACATTCCTCAGTTGCTTAGAAAATGGACTCTTGTGCTTGCAGAGTTATCTTGTACTTTGATTTGAGTCTGCTGACCTTTGTGGTCATTTAAAGTTACTTTACATGAAAGCTTTTCCAGCCGTTTGCAGTCACCTGCTGTTGGAGCAGTGTGGTTTGGCTGAAACTAATCAAGAGATCTTTGACTAGGATTAGGTTTTTCATAAGAGAGTGGGAGAAAGAATGGGACTTAAATGGCTTTGATTTCCAGGCTATTAAGCAGTACTGATTAAAGTCTCAGATGGGTGTAGGACATTGTGCATTTAGTTAGCTCTACCAGAGCTCCACAGTAACCTCTAGGAAAATACCACATAAATGTACAAATCAAGAGCTACCAAAGCACTTAAGTGAAGAAAGTTCTCAGAGCATCAGACCATATGGCTATTCAAACTAGAAAGTAAGAGGTCCCAGATGCAACAAAAATGTTAATAGAAATAAATGCTTCAATATTTTTTCTTCATAATTATAGAATGAATATATTCACTTCTTTAAATGTGGGACCAGTTTTATTAAAATCAGCGCAACATAAGCACATTCCTAAAGTTAATTGTATGCATAATGGCTTTGCTGTATGAGATCAATTCTGTAAACAGTTTGGTCCAAGCTTATCTTGCTCTGCTTGAGGCATCTGACCACTTTCTGACTGTAGCTGCCACCAGCACCCTCTGTGTCTCGTCTGGGAGAACATCCCTAGATGGGCAGAGTTACATCCTGGTGAGGGCTTGTGTCTCTCCACCAAAACTATAGTGAGCCTAGAGAGATGCACCTCTGATTTTCACTGTCATTTGGAAGCCTAATTTGGCAAAATCTAGGCTCCTGAGTATCATTTTACTCATCATATAAGTATCCACAACTGAGTTCAGTGGTATGGATGTAGCAAGTTACTTATTTTAATGTGTTTACAGGATCAAGCCCAAAATATATTGCTTCTGCACAAATCCATGCACAGTACGAGATGACTTCAATATTAAGAAAACAGTTTCATCTAAAATTGTTCACAAGCAAATCTGCATCTTGATATCAGGGAATAGATATGTGTTTATTGTGTGGGGTATTTGAATTCATTCCTTTCTTTGCTAAATAAATGAACGATAAAACAAGATACTGCTTGACTTCATTTAAAAGCCATTCTTCCAAATAAAGAAGGGTTCTGGGATCTGTGAATGTTTTCCTTTTCTTTCTCTCTTCTCCACAAAAAATGAATCTGTGTGTGGCTGAAATGGCCTTTAGCTAGACTGTTCTGTGTGATTAAATGAATGCTTTTCATTGTGTTGCCATGCGACAACATTTTCTAACTGGGATGGTACAAAGAGGGAAATGTGCTAACCTGGGAGGTTTGTCAAAGATTTCAACCCCAGCAGTAGCAAGAGTAGGCACAAGTGGAAACAAAAACATAGAAGAATGTGACTGAAGGCTTGGAAAACTTGTCACTAAACTTTAACAGAAACTTAGAGGGTTTTTGGGAACTGCAAAGGGCAAGGCTGTTGAGTCTGTAACCTCCCAAACACTCAAGCCAACTAGTTGCCCAAGCAAAAAGCAGTCTGATTACAACAGGTACCTGTGCAAAGTTGTGACTGTTACTCAGAATCAGGAAAAAAGAACTGGTGACACTCTCAGCACCAGGTTAACCAGAAGGGAACAAAATGGTTTGCAAGCAGTAAGTGCCACAGTTCGGGTGGCATTTTTGCGGTATCTGTTGGCAGGAAGGGTAGGGCAACAGGAGCGAATCTGTAGAGCAAAACAGCTGGTGCTGAACTCATGGATTCTGGACTACCTCCAGGCTAGTCCCACGGGCTGAACACCCACTACCAGTTAGAGTGTACCCCTTTAGTTTCCCTCATTCAGTAAAAAAAAAATGAAACCACACCGGATGGCATGCTCTGACACTGCGCCATGGTGTGAATGAAAGCACCGTGAGAGGTTTACTGGAAACTGATAACCCCTTTGTTTCCAGCTGCCTCTTTGGATCCAGGTTGGACACTTTTTTGCGTATGTGCTGGTTTTGGCTGGGTTAATTTTCTTCACTGTAGCTGCTATGAAACTATATTTTGGATTTGTGCTGGAAACAGTGTTGATAACACAGGGATGTTTTGGTTACTGCTGAGCAGAGCTTACACAGTGTCAAGGCCTTTTCTGCCTCTCACCCCACCCCACCAGCGAGTAGGCTGGGGGTGCACAAGAAGTTGGGAGGGGACACAGCTGGGACAGCTGACCCCAACTGACCAAAGGGATATCCCATAGCATAGGACGTCATGCTCAGCACATAGAGCTGGGGGAAGAAGGAAGGGGGGGACGTTTGGAGTGATGGGGTTTGTCTTCCCAAGCCACTGTTACATGTGATGGAGCCCTGCTGTCCTGGGTGAGCACCTGCCTGCCCATGAGAAGTGGTGAATGAATTCCTTGTTTTGCCTTGCTTCTGTGGCTTTTGCTTTACTTATTAAATTGTCTTTATCTCAACTCACGAGTTTTCTCACTTTTTACTCTTTTGATTCTCTTCCCCATCCAACCAGGGAGGAGTGAGTGAGTGGCTGTGTGTGCCTTAGCTGCTAACTGGAGTTAAACAATGACAGCATACTTCTCCCTTTGCCTTTTCTGCTTGTGGGAAACTGATTACAGCTCTACCTAGCTAAGGATTTATCAATTTGAAGGACTGATCTTATACTAGTAATGAAGTCTGATAAAAGTAGGTATTGTAAAACTGACATCATGGTCTGTGAAATAACTGTTATACTGATACTGAGTATGTCTTATTTTAATTGTTCTTAAACTGAATGTACTACAGCAATTTCTCAACTGAAATGAGTGTCTGAACAGAGATGGTAGTTTCATAACATCATTTCAAAAAACAAAAATTCAATCAGTGTAACTTTCAGCAGTCACACAAAACAATCCTAGAGACTGAGAATGGAGAAAGAAACTGTATATTTTTTTTCTCCAAAGGATTTGTCCACAAACCTTACCCGACAATAGCTTTGGATTTTAAAATATCATGGAAGCTAATTAACAGTAACACAGTATATGTTCCAGGATTCAGCAACCATATTTTTTAATCACTAAGACCATGATTTTGAATTATTCTGCCTTTTGTTAGCTGCAGCAGTAGGCATTGACTGAAAGTGAAATAAATATAAAATTTCAGATAAATGGGAAATTTAAGGTCCCAACTTTTAAATAAAGATTTGAAGCCAGTATAGCTGCAGAAGAAATTGCTTTTCTATCTGTGTGCTGAAAAGTGCTTTCTTTTGTCATGGCCCTATTAAATGTCCTATGCAGTGGAAAAATTGTTTTTAATAGTGATGTACCCAAGATAAAATAATTGAAATAGAGCTCAGATTTTTAGCAATTGTAAACACTTTTGGTTTGGTATCAGGAGAATGCCTTTGCTTATTGCAATAATGGGAGTAAATGATCCCTGTACAGAACTTTGTAGGGAATAATTTTCCCTTGCCATTATCTCCTTCAAAAACAGCTTCCTTAGCAAAATTTCTCAGGAGAGCTGCTGAAGATAACTCACATTTAAGAAATGTTGGTGTAGCTGCTCAAGCACAGAAGCATGGGTGCAGGGATCTAAGCCAGTTACATCTGCAGTCTCATTTCACTGACACAGAGTTTACCTTGGATTTACACCTATTGAGACATCTCACCAGATTTGTATCCTAATGGTTGTCCGTTGACTTATTTAGTACTCCAGGACATAATTTAATATATCTTTACTGATCATCTCAAACACAGAGAGGAAGCTCAGTTAATGGGTGGTGACAGTGTTTTTCCACCGTATGTCTGCACCCTATGTTTATGTCTCCAGTGATCATTTTGGATATTTTAAA
Source organism: Athene noctua (assembly GCF_965140245.1). Classification (NCBI taxonomy): domain Eukaryota; kingdom Metazoa; phylum Chordata; class Aves; order Strigiformes; family Strigidae; genus Athene; species Athene noctua. The sequence goes on along the minus strand of NC_134038.1, from coordinate 78,757,070 downwards.
TTATTTAATGAATTATCTTTTACTAAATTGAATTCGGGGAGGGGGGGTGGGGGGGGTGGGGGGTGCGGGGGGGTGTGGAGGGAGCATACCACTAGGCTCCATTAGGCTCCATTACTCATATTAATATTATTTAAATACCTTGATTAGTATTCACAATTTCTTCTTGATTTAGTATCTTTTTCAAGCTTCAGTAATAAGGATTTTATCGCCTTTTTCAAGTCTTTAATGTCAGCATGACCTGAACTTCATCCTTTTGTGCTCATTTAACGTCCCCAAATCACAATGCTTATCCTTTACATGCATACTCAAATCTCAGTCACACATCTGTGATCTTCTAAACCATACTTCTTGTTTGCTTGGTTTTTGCACTAGTGGAAACAGTACTAACCCATAAGGGAATACCAAATTCTGCAATGATAAATTTGGACTTTCCACAGAAGAAAAGAAAAATCAACTTCTTTACCTTTTTATATTCCCTTTGAAACTTCCTGCCTGGTGCTATTCACAGGCCATAGTATATGAGTATATTCCTCTCTAAGAGTGCTCTTCAAGTCAATGTTTACAGTTAAAGACATGTTTATGGGATTTCCTGATCCCATGAAACGGTGTGTTTTATATTAAAACAGACATAAAACTTGCCATCAACCTGCACCACAGAAATGGGTAGAAATATTCTCAAATCTTATGATTTGGACCCAAATATGGATTAGTCATTCATTCCCTTGATTTCCTAGAAACATTCATAACTTCCCAAGATCATTCCTTGTATAGGTGGGGTTCTTTTGGAAACCTTATCAATTATTTATCAACAGTGATAAGAAGCTCATCTTTACCTATGATTTCCCACAAAACCTGGGATAGGATTTCTCCTGAGGTACAGGTTAGAGCAGAAGACACTTTCTAGTAATAAAGACACTGCTGTTAACATATACCTTGCTGCAGAAAGCCACAGGTTGAAGAGGGCATTCTCTTCTTCCCGTCAGTGGCAATTATGTAGAAAGTGAGAATAAAGGAAACTTAGCTAGCTAGGTTCATTGGGAGAGGGCTTTGGAATATGAATTCCTCACATAGATTACAGTAACTAGTGTACCATAGGAAGAGCTGCCATACCAGGTAAGACCAAAAGTCTTAAAAAAGTCTTACCTGGCAGTAACAAAGCATCTTTATTTGTGCTTCAGTTGTTTCTTATTTCACTATAATCCTTTTAAAGGATAGCCTTTCCTTGCTATGGAGCCAAATGTAACTTCATTTTTTACTTTTTCTCACAGGAATTAGGACTCTGAGTTATAATGGGATTCCTTCTTGCACAGCAGTCCTCCTCCCCACTGTAACTGCAAAGCCCCTCCACCTGTTATCCTGTGCTAGAGCAGTAAGTTAGTGCCATCTTGCAATCTTATTCCGGCACATGTTTCCAGACACTTACATGGTTGCCTCCATCTTCTCTGTTTCCACTCAGAAGCTGGCTCTTGTCTATGAACTTGAAATCTGATACCTGTCTACTCTCTGGTCAGCTGTGACTGGACTGCTTCAGACTCGACCTGATGAGACGTCTTGGTTCCTAAACAAATGTTTGATTTCAGAAGGCTCAGGTGGGTACTTAGGGACAGCATTATTGAAGTGTTGTTAGTTTTGAAGATTAAAATAGAAACATTTTTCAGAGAAAAAAACATGGTAGGTACACAAAACTGAGTGCAACACACCATGTCAACAACCATTTATGCCATGGAAATTTGTGGTTTGGATCCCAAAATTTTACACAGCCCTTGCAATTAAAATTTATAGGAGAACTTGATAAAAAACAAAACCAAAAAAACAGCAAAAGATCTAAGCCTACAACAAAGCCAAAGAAATCTCAAGAGACAAAAGTTCATCCACCATACCCTCCAGCACATCTACTTGATCTGGAGTTCAGCATCTATTAAAAAGTTAAAGACAGTTTTTAAATGCTCACAAACCCCAGGTAAATAAGTGAACAAATAAAGTGTCCTAATATTCAGAGGAGCTACACTCCTGTCATGTTGCAAGATATGTGTAATGACATCAGCCAGTTATCAACCTGGAAAATTTACAAATAACATTTAAACATAGGTGGCTGTTTTAGCCAACACAAGGAACCTTCCTCAACACTTTCCTGGAAAAGCAGAAAGACTTCTGCTGCTGAGCAGGTCAGGTTTTGAATTTTTCACCTGCACATTTTCTGCAACCAATAGCAGGTGGGATTCAAGGCTGGATTTTTTAGCATAACTCATGTGCATATATCTGTTCTCTCATGTCTGTAGATGAAAAGTCACTGCTCAAAAGACAAAGTACTGTATAATTGACTTTTTACCTGCTGTCTGTAGCTGTTTGTGAAAAAAACTTGTATGATCTTGTCTGTCTGAACTCACATGCTCTTTCTCCCATGCACATGTGCACACACAAGCACATACATGTTCAGCGTGACAGAGGGAAACTGGGACGAAGATTGCTGAAGTCACTGTCAGATCATAGTTTTAGCTTTTTTTGTGTGTGCAGTGATATCTTTTCCACGTGTTCCCTGTGATTGTGTTTCTTACTGTTGCTTGAGAGCTCACACACTGACTGAGAGCTGGTACATAAATACAAGCAGAAAATCAGGTTTCTGTGTGGGAGTTGATAATGTTAGTTGCCTCAATATTTGAGCAGTAGGTGCTGACAGCCTTTGGTTTAAAGAATGTGTTATTATCTCTGAAGAAAAGTGTCTGAAGGGTTACTCAGCCAGTCAATACAAATTGAGTTCAACATCTACTTGGTTTCCTCATTTAAGAAAACATCACCAGGTTTTCGGGGACCAATTAGTGATCATTAGCAGGAGTACCACTGGATTGCTAGCAAGCTGGTCTGTTATTTCTGCTCCAGAACTGTGCTCTATGAAGTTGTGATGAGAGCCAAAAGAGATGTTAACAAAAACTAAGCACCATGCATGAAATGTTGCCTCCTAAAGCATGCCTACCCACAGACAGCTCCCAGATCAGCAGCCTGGAGCACTGGCTTCCCTGGTGGAGGTTCACCAGATCTGCTGAAGAATAATTTTTGTGTTTATGCTTTGTGTAAACAGCTTATCTCTGAGTTGTGTATGAGGACTAAGAACAAATCTCCAAAACAAATCCTGGGAATGATGTTTTGAGGGTTTGTTTTTTTTTTTTTTTCCTCTCCTTCTGGACCTCTAGGTTTTTCCCTTCCTGTGGCTGTTTTATCAACCACTCTCCAGTTCTTTTGAAACACTGTGTTTTAGGACTGTAAGAATAAAACCTAATTTTTCGGATCTCAGATAAACCAGTTTTTTCTAAGAACCGCAGATCTTTGTAGGCACTGAATCAAAGTTGAACTAATGTTTCATGAGGAAAAAAAAAGTGCTGACCATCAGTAACAAGGCACCTCTGCTGTGGGCTCTAGGCCAAGAGTCTTACAAGTTTGTGTGTAATAAAATGGATCTGATGTAGTGAACTCAGACCTATCATTAAAAAGTGGGCAATTTCCAGCAGCAGCAGTGTGGGAGGTACGTGTAAGTGAGCCAACCTCCAATATTACCATCAGCATCACGACCACAGTTTCCCTCTAATAGCAGACTCAATGCATATTAGAAATGGCAACTGCACTTGGAGGTGGTGTTTGTTAGTGATGTGTCCAGATGGTGGGCTTCAATCTGCTTTGTCCCTGTGACAATGAACTCTTGGTTTCTCCTCTACACCAAATAAAATTTCTACAAGAACTTTACCACTTTATCTAGTTATTAATTTGAATTAACTTCATCAATAGGCCTATAACCAACCAATAATAATCTTTTCCTCACGAAAAACCTGGATTTCTTAAAAGATAAAGAGAAATATTATTTCTCTGTTTGGCTTCTATCCACTACAAGTATTAAAGTTAAAATGTCCTTGTTCAGTATTTTTGTCATGCTATCTGCTTCAGCCAAATCAACAAACAAAACAGGTTATTGCCACAAAATTTTATCTTTATGCAAACAGTGAAATAGAATTTAATTTACCTAACTCTGAGCAAGTGTTAAATTGTGAAAGACTGTTTAAATATAATGAATGCAGTTGCAAAACAGTTTCAGTCCGAGAGGATTGAAGCAGAGTTTAAAGTAAATATTGAAATGCACCATTGTTTATGCAGCAATTTCTTTTCCTTCAGCTCCGACCTGTTGGTAAATATGATTCGAAGACCTAGGGTGAGAATAAAAACCAAATAAACAAATTAAAAAATGGTGAATATTTACATAGGCCATCAGAAAACAAATGTAATGGAAAATGCAGCAATACTTGTGACATTATTACTAGTACTAGTGCTAGTAACTAGTGCTAGTAAGTGAGATGGGTAAGTGACCTTTTACCCTTTTACAATTGGATGGCTTGAAATTAGTTATAAGTCTGAATCACATCCACATCATAAATCTAGTCCACAAACTGTTGTGAGGGACAATCTTTGTTCAAGAGAAGTCCTAGGCAGCTGGCAAAGTGAGAAACACTTCGGTCACAAGAATAGACTAAGGAATGCACCTTAGTATTACAATGACCAGTACTTCGCAGTACTTTGTGGGTTATCTTCATCCATATTCTGTGGATGCCCTTAAGCCACTTCAGCTCTGTTAGGCAGCCTTAAGCCTACCTGTGCTGGCTGGTCAATGGAGGCTTCCAGCTGCTTAAGTCTGCCAAGTAAGGTCTGACAGTGGGGATAAGTTTATTCCTGATCTTTCTTTCTGTAATTTGTCTTTTCCCTCACTGAAGGGAGTGAGACCTCTAAATGTTTATAAATCCAGCTCCAGATAACTTCCCTGAGATGCAAAACTTGTCTTGTGGCACAAGAAAGCATCAAACCCTGAACTCTAATTTAGAAGTTTATTCAGAAAAGATCATCCTTTATCTCATAGTGACAGTTTTGAGTTAAAAACGTCACTAGACTCCCCATCTCACCTATAACATTCCTAGGTAGTGGGTGTGGTCTCGATTTTGCCTGCATGGTCTGTCACCAGAGAAAAATCTGAAGCAGATTCAAGCAAACTCTGACGTCTGGCTGAAAGCATGTCACATTTGGAAGTATTCTCTAATTTTTTGTCATGTCATAGCTCATCAACAGTTTGGCAAAACACACAGATTTTTAAGCCTTTTTTTCCGTAATGTAGTGCAGAAATGTGTGTTGGCATTATCCACCTCAACAGCAGGAAACGTGAGAATACTTGAGCAAATATGAACAGTCCATCATCTCCCTCAACCCTTTACAAATTTACCTGTAGAACTGGGATGCTATACATCTGCACATAATTAGGAAAATTTTCCTAAAGTATTGCGGTGATCCTTGAGAAAGGAATAATCATTAGCCTGTACAAACTTGGACATGCTGTTTACTGCCCTGATATTCCCCTCTCCCATTCCATTTGCTATCACTTAGTAATTTCACTGCAAAGCTAAAACAATATCACCACTATGAAACCCATTAACACTGGCTAATTGATAGGTCACCAGCAAAGAATTCTCCTCTGGATGGAGACAGTGTTTTTAATAGGCTTCCACAGAAACCTGTTTTCACCCCTATGTTATTTAGTGCTTTTTGTGTTGGTCAGAAAGAAAAAAAAAAAAAAAAAAACAAACGTTGAAGTTGCTGCCACAAAAATACGGAATTAATAAGTAAAGACCAGGAAAAACTACAAAACCATCACACTGTGCAAGCAAAAAAATCATGGTTTTGTGTAGCTTAATGCAAGTACCTATGTACGTTAGGAAAAAAGCCAATAAGCCACATGCAGGAGTCTGTTCTGAGAAGCAGTGAATAAAACACAACTCAAGGCCATGGTGGATAGTTAGATGACCATCACCACAGGTATAGGTGGGAGTATTACAGGATTGGGGTTTTCCATTCAACCCACTAAAATGGCTGAAAATTAAAGCTAGGGATATTTTGATAGAATATGTTGTATATTTTGAGCATATTTATATGAATATTATTTATAATGTATAGATAACTTGCATATTTAGGACAGCTAAGGCAATGAAATATTAGATTAACTTCTGAAGGGATATGTCAAGCTTTCAGATAGTATTGGAAGTTCTTGTTTGTTTTTTAGCTAATTCGGGTGGAACACATTCAAGGCAGTCCTATACATTCTGATTTAGAAATCCACCAAAGAAAAGGAGTGTAGCTCAGGCCTTCCTTCTGCTCCTGACGAGACAGGTTACATTAAGAGCCCTTGTTTTCCTGACACATCCTAACACAAGTTTATGAGCCACTGAAAACAGCGCTTAGTGTGAAACACATGTATGTGATAAAAAAAAAGCAAAACAAACCAACAAATATGGAACCTTGTGCTGATGTCTTTGAGAAGCCTCTTTAACTTCTCCAGCATGTCAGTTTTTTCACTTGTAATTAAATATTAATATTTGCGTGTCTTATAGCTCTGTACTTTAATTAATGTTAAATTTTACTGTTCCTGAATTCTCTTTTGATACCATAATTGCAGATTTTGTGATGCCAAAACTGTGCACATATTACCAATAAAGTTAATCTTCTCATCCTTCAATTACTTATCACCTGATGATCCTGTGGTAATGCAAACGACTGAAGGTGGATGGTCTGCACTACCCAGATGTGCAGTAGCACAGAACAGCCAGGCATACAGACAACACCAAGCACCTACAAAGACATTACAAAATAAATGAGTTGTCAGAATTTTTTATGCAAGCTTGCAAAGATTTTACAAATGTGGCCTGTTCTTTCAAACCAAAAAATCTTGTGTGGTCTTTGACACAAATATTAAATATCTCTAAAGTTCTCTTGGCTTTAATTTGAATAGCCAGAATGCAAACTGGAAATATGCCCTTCAGTCTGGGGATCTTTATTCTAGATAGTAATTTAAAGGGTGGTGTGGAAAGCGATGGTGATTTAAAACCAGTTCCCTACACCACTGATTCCCAAACTTCTTGGAGACACCAGCAAAGACTCAAAAACTTTGAAACTGATTTTGTGTTTGAAAGAAAGCCAACTCAGAAAGCACAGAAAACTCTGCCAGCTCTTTGCAGAGGTTTGTGTATTGTTTCTTGGACCGTGCTTTCCCACCTGCAGGTAGAGCCTGGTGACTGCAGCTGACTGTACCTAGGTGTGAAGCCAGAGGTCCTTGGAAATCTATGATCAGTTGCCATTCTCTTTCTCAAATTCAGTGACCACCTGTGGTTAGTGGTGTGGCTGTGTGTCCAACAGAAGGGCATAATCAGTATCAAATAAGAGAATGGCAGCATAAGGGGGCAAGGGATGTTTTTACCAGCAGGGTTATTTTGGATTTGGTAGAACAGAAGCATCTAAAAATGTTGTTAGAAATGCTTTCTTGAAGTTTTAGCTATGTTGTCCCTTGCCATTACCCTGTTTCCATCTGAAAGGATGGATCATTTATTCCATAAAGAATATTGTAACCTTGGAGCTGTTTATAAACTCTGATCATATTCTTCTTGAGGGTTTTTTTGGGTTTTTTTTTTTTTTTTTTATAATAACAGTTACATAAATCACTGAGATTAATTTGGTTTGTTAAGCAGATAACACTGGAGGTTTAAAGCTAAAGCTGAGGCATCATTCAGATTTCCAATGGGCAGCTCATTCTGAGAGTTCACTGAGGAGTGATGCTGCCACATAAAATGCAATCACTAAATGAATGTAAGTTTAGCTTCAATTTTAGCTTTATTTAATGGATGCTTTCTAATAGTATAGATTATGTCCTTAATTTTCCTCTCTGTAATGTGAAGCTATATCCTCAAATAAGAAATTCAGAGGCAAACATTTTTTTTTCACCCGGTAGCATTCTTCTTTATTGCGGAGGCAATCAGCGTTAAAAGCAAGACCGTAAACCACCCTATTTTTTGGATATCTGTAGTGACAAGACATCAGTTTGGAATGCAGATGTTCTTTAGTGAATAAACCATAAAAAGATCTACATGCAAACCTTAATAATAATGTTAGAGACAGGAGGAAGAACAGCCAAGGATGTGAATCAAGATTTGCCTACTATATGGAAAAACTGTGACAATTAATATGCCTTGAGTGTAAACAGAATCAAAGGATCACAAATGGAGTTCAGGGCAGACTGGCAGAACCATGGTCACCCAAGAGCTCTGAAAAGGCTGTAAGAGAAAGGGGATACTCCATGCAATGCAATTCCTAACAGGGAGTCCTTCTGAGATGTGCAGCCCTTTGGTGTGAGCCATTCAGCTGCTCCTACTAAAGCACGAGGTGCCCATACATCTGTAAATGTAAATCATGGGTATGTACAATCTTAGTATCCATGATTTTCCTCCATCATCCAGGAGCCACCTAACAGGCCTCTCTGACCCCCTGAAAGATGTTGGTGGGCATATTTTCCAAAGGTGGGTGTAAAATTCTGCTGTAAAATCCGATCTGGCGGATTACAGTCACTCCATGCAGCTATCAATGGCAATGAATGGTGGAAGGGCGACAGTGCTGGAAATGTCCATCAGCAATATTTTCTACAAGCAGAAACAGACTTACAAACGAAAATAAAGGTGATACCTGGATCAAATGAAGCTCTCAAGCACAGCTGGCAGAGGCAGCCTGAGACTGGGAACACACAAGAGCGAAGGCTTTTCCCTCAGCTACCCTGTCCTGGTCTTGAATACTGAGAAAGTGACTTTCATTCTGACAACCAGGTGGGTTTTTCAGGCACAGGGTAAGACTGGTTGCAATGTAAAGCTGATGGAAGTCATGTGAGGGAGCTCCTAACATGGGGTTGATGCCTGGGAGCAGAAGGATGTTTTACCAACCCATTTTCCCTTTGGCTTACAGAAACTGTTTCATGTACTCTTGTTTACAGAGCTGCCAAATGTCATGCAGGGAATCTGACAGCTTTCTTCCACCTCTCTATAGCCCAGCCTGACCCACCATTCATCTGGCTGTACAATACCACTGTGCTGCATTTGCTTTAGTCAGCTGCCAGGGACCCCTGTGTTGTCAGTTCTGCAGAGTCCCGCACCTGTTCTGCTTTCTCCCTCCCTGCCCTGTCATCCCCTCCATGTAGCTCCATGACAGCAATGAATAGATAACATCAGTCCTGAGGGAGAAAGATGGGAACAGTCAGAAGATGATGAGAGAGAGGGAAAGGATCAAATGCGGGAGGAAAGGGAGGAGTGCAGGAACAACTGATGCTCTCAGGGACCTCACAGGGTTGATGCATAGGGAGAAATGACAAATTGCAGCCCCTGGACTGGGAGATGTTGAATTAGTCACAGCTCTTGATGCCAGTGAAAGAAAGGTTCCTCTGATGTAAAGATGGCCTCATATGGACTCAACTGTACTTTGGATGTGTCAGGTGTGGCTAAGGAGTCTCTTTACTAGGCTGGAACAGGCTTGGCATGTGCATGGTTCTCAGACCCTCTGACAAAAACAAGAGAGCGCTGTGAAGAACAGCCACATTTTAAGGAATAAAGGTCCAGGTCAGAGTTGTGACTGCATGTGCAGGTTCTCTAAGAGCAGATAATGGCAAAGATTACCAAGCCTCCACCTGCAGAAGTTACGTTGAACATCAGCTGTGAGTGAGCCAGAAAAAAATATTTCTTCACCTCAAACTGTGTAAGGGTGAAGACTGTGAGATCCAGTACGGACTGGCTTTTTTCTTCCCCCTTTCTCTCAAGAATAACTAGATCACACAAAGTAGGCCAGACTGACCAAGTATATTACAATGATGTATCTAACTGACAGTTTTCACATTACTTTTGTATGTTACAGCTTGTAATGACAAGAACTGGACTAATTGTTTATTCTGTTTCCAGCAGCTCCCATGTTACTTAGATGAACACACACATGTCAGGTTAACATGACTTAATTAATTTTTACTAAACAAAATTATAAAATCAGTTCTGAGATAAAATCTGTAAGGCTTCTCAGAAATACTTGTGCTACTGAACAGTGGGGTATGATGACACATTCTTCAGAAGAGATTTTTTTTTTCTCAGCCTGAATGAGTAGGATACAGTCCCATTTGCTGAAAATGATTGTTTCTGCACACCTTTGGTCTCTGTATCATTCTTGCTTTATCCTGGAAAGCAGTTAATCACAAACCCCCAAAGTTAAAATAAATATAATAGCTGCTCCTGCTCTTCTTTTGCTAAAAGTCAATAGACTCTCATCTTGGCATCCTTTGCATTCAACACCACCTTTGCATTCACTCCCTCCTACCAGAGCAGAAAAGTCAAAATCTTTTGTAGGCAAATGACAATTTTGAGAAATTATTTGACACAGAAGTTTTGAAGTAGACCAACAATTCTGTGTTGACTTAGTCTAGTTTTATTTCTATTTCTGTATTCTCAAATTATTTCAGCTCTGATTTAATTTCTGCTTTCTTTCCTCATGTAATTGCTTTTCAGCTAGCCAGCTACATTTAAGCTTTCATAGAAACAGTTTTGTTTCAGCATGACCAGTCAATGTTTTAGGGGTTTGCCCCATGTTTCCATTACAAGGAGCATGCAGTTTTCAGATTTACTCAGTTTACACAGGAGGCCACTGCAGCGGTGTGGCAGCTGTCACTTAGACTTGACTCAGTCTTTGAAATCAGCAACAGGCATCACTGGATCTGAATGTGTGGCAAGAGGAGATGGGATTGCCAGTTTCTGTGGCTGACTCTCAGATGTTGGATGTCAATGTGAAACAGTGAATACTCATTTATTTTATAATATAAACTCTATCCTCCTTCCCTGAAGGGATGTGGGATGAAATTAAAGTATTAGGAGTTATCTCATTTCATAGGCAAAAAATTTAATACATCATTTATCTCACCTTACAATGAGTGCTGGTGAAGCGCTGTATTAATTGGGAAGATCACAACATGAGGCTGCTCAGAAACAGTGTTCTTCCATATAAATGTTTCAGGAAAGAAGAAGAAAAAAGACATAGCTGGAGGCTCTTGACCTTTCTTTTGTTGTGATGGGTGCTGAATGTATTTTACAAACCACCTTTGCGACAATCCACAGATGAGGTGGTACAGCCGTTACCCTGCAGAGAAGTAATACACAGTTAACTGTGTGGGTGCATAGCTCAGAGCCAAGATATTGCCACCATGTGGAAGAGCAAATGTGGACACTGCACTGAGAGAGTGGAGGGGAATCACAGCAGAAAACAGCTGTCAGCATTCCTAGAATATCTTTCTGTGACATAGTCAATGGCTGATAGTAAAATCAAGTAGATATTAACACATTTCTATTAAGTGTTAGGGACTGACCCAGAGACCGTCACAGCTACTTGTAAAATACTTCTCTACTTCAATTTAGGACATAATTCAATGAAAGTTGCAGTTATTAGTCATAATGCAAAGCAAAACAGAAAAGCCACTTTAAAATATGTTTCTGAGAGGTGTCTATGATTGAAATGTATATTACTTCCTTTCTCTACTCTGACATCTATTTAGCTTAAAAAAAAAAAAAAAAAAAAAAAAGAGAGATAAATGAAAGATACACAAAAAGTAACACACAGATGACTCCAAAAAGCCTGGGTTTACAATGATGATGACAAATGAGCTTTCTGTCCCTCACATCCATTTGGTTTGGGAAATGACGTAGGGTTGAAGGTACAATAGTTGGAGTAAATGCACAGACTGCATTCACATGGGAAATGATGTAGGACTGCAGTAATGCAGCTGTAGTTTTCTACTAGTTTTCTACAGGGCTAAGAAACCAGGCAATAATGGCCACTCTCAGATCTCTAACTTTTGGTCAAAACCACTCTTTCAGTAACACTGAATAATGTTAATTAAAGTAATTACTTTAATTCAACTATACATTTATTATACATACATGTTATACACACCTTACAGTACTTATGAGTTACGTAATATATTTTACAATACCATACTGCACATTACATTGTATATTATATATAATTGCACATCATGTATTTATCTGTGATATAACATATTACTTCATAATGTATGAATATAAAATTACATAACAATTAAAATTTAATTTTATAATTTGCCATCATTTATCAGTGTTTTGAAACAACATTCCCTGCTCGAACACATTTGAAACATACATTATTTTATTCATGGCATCAATAGATACTGGAATGCCATTCTCCAGCCAGAGGATTCCTATTTTTACAGGAAGGTGTGAGGAGTGCTCATGTTGCTGTCAGGAAAAGGCTGGGGAATGAGACAATGGAATAGGTGGCAGGCTTGAGTGTGTAAAATCTACGGTTTCTCGGGCTGCAAGGACTGCATGGAAAAAGGTGTGAAAATAGCAGCAGCCAGAAAAATCAAACCTCGGCCTCTTTCTTCATGCTAGATCTCTTAGTTAACACTTTGATCGCATTTAACGTCACCCTTTCCGAGTGCCTCCTAACTGTTTGGGTGAGAGTAGGATTCATAGTGTTGTTGACTACCTCATATCTAAGCACTGCTCACAAGGAACCTGTACCACAGTACTGCTCACTTCTGCAGCCAGCGGGGCCTGCCACCAGGTCCCACTGGTACACGGGCTGTCCCAGGTACCAAGCTTCAGCCAGATGGGAACAGCAGCCAGGCGCACAAGTCCAGCCTCTCGTGGTGCACTCCATGCATGGCTGTGGTCCTGCCTCATCCTCTCTGGCACAAGCCTGCTTCTCCAAGATCCTCCCGCAAAAGGCTTCCTGCTCCTCACAGAAGCTACTGTGCCCCTGTTGCAGCAAAGCTGAGCATACAGGTGGCTTGTCAAAAGCAGGATCTTTGCTGAGTACAAGCAGGAAGGAGCTCAGTGGGAGCTCTGGTGGGAGAAGGGCAGGAGGATGTTGGCTGGTGTGCAAGAGGTGCCTCTGCGGGCAGTAGTCCACCATCGGCTCACTGCTTTCCATGACTGGGCACAGCATTCGCCCCCAGCCCTGCCTGATTGCAGTCAAACCGCCCAGCCTCTCCAACAGTTAAAAAGGAAATTAAACAGCTAGAGCATCTTTGCTTCAAATATTCAAATGAAAATGAGTATCTGAGGCATTGCTGGTGCCTTTCAGTAGTCAGTCATCCTCTCAGTCATCCTCATTCCCTGCAAATAGTGCTGCTTTTGTCCTTCTGATCAAGAAAAGCTACAAATCATTGTTCATTTGATCACAGCTTGAATCCTTGTCATGAAAACAAAAATAATCAATTAAAGCTCAGTCTGCTGCATGCTGCTCTTTCATTTTTAATGATAGTTTTATTTGCTACCTATTTCTTTTAGCTCACCAGAAGGGCTACATACTCTGTTTTATTGCAATCTCAGAGCATTTAATTCTGCTCACTATTCATATTTGAGCATGGAAGATGAAAAAATACTCCAACAATTTTTTTGACAGGATGTGGTCTGAGCTAATTTGCTTAGCCCTTCACTGGTGCAATGTCCGAGATTACTCTTCACTGTAGACCTAAAGAGAAAAAAGACTGCAGTGGTTTTTGGCCAAGAGCAATAGGGAATTTATGTTAGTAGCCAGCATTTCTTCAGTGTGCAGAAGTGAGGTTGGGGGTAGCATCTATATCCACTTCTCAATCAACTTGCCTGGCATTCCCAAACTGGTAAAAAAAAATAGCTTCAAATGTAATTGTCTTCCCCAAAAAAAGGTTTTGTGTAAGCCTTCATTTTTTTTCCTCTTTTTTTTTTTTTTTTTTTTTTTTTGAGAATGGTGAGTTCAGAAAATGGAAAATACTTGTTCAAGCAAACTGTGTATATATTTGCCTTTTGTAAAATGTGACATGGTTTGGATGTGAGTTGAAACAGAGGTTCAAGTACGTTTCTAATACCGGGGTCTGCCCAAGCTTGCTCTGTACCTTACGGAGTGGACTATTGTGTAAGGCTCCTTGGGACTTAAAAGAAAACCTGAAGCCTGGGCTGTGTTTAGCAAAGATTATGCGATGACAACAGCCAGCTAAGGATAAATTGGAGTCAGGCAAAATTTACCAGCTTGAATTAAGTTTCATTTTAGGGTTTATTCAAAATAGGAGTCTGAGAATAGTTACTATCACTGTTGAAAAGTTGTATTTACTTTGGAAAAAAAGTTAAAAGGATTTTTCAGTGAAATGTCATCTATTTCTTTGCCCACACTCTGCTCCCTATTCCCCTCCCCACCTCCCCCCCCCCAAAAAAACCCAGAACCAAATACATCTCAACAATAGAAATATTTATATTGGAAACTTTTTTCTGACAAAAATGGCTACTATTTTGTGAAAATTGTTCATGCAGTGCTTTGTTTCCTCATTCCCCTCTGTTAGAGTAGTTATACTACAGTGTCCAGGGATATACCATAGCCTTCCCTCTTCCAAATGTATTACAGTGCAACTGCTGATGGACACCTGAGGCATTTGAACTCTAATTTCTGAGAGACGCTTGGCAGCAGTTCTGAGAAGACAATTTTTAGTATTCAGGTATTCACATTATCTGACAAAAGAAATATTTAATCTCTTGTTGAAAAGTGGACTGGTATGACAGCAAACCTCAGTTTTCTGCTAAAAGCAGTTCTGGAGGAAAACTTCAAATAAGCTGCAGGCCAGAGCTACACAAAATAGAAGAAAAAGAAGTGTTAAGAACTGTGATCTGAAAGCACTGGAACTTCCAGAGCCTGTCATAGAGCAAAATCATGTAAAGTTTGGCATTTAAATCCATTCAGGATTTAGATATCTTTGTTACAGTGCTGAAATCCACTCACTGTAGGCTGCTAAAGTAAATAGCAGTTGTTTTTGCCAAATGCCATCTTTTGGGCATTTGTGTTGTATTTATTTTTGTACTCTCTGCTATTGAATATGAACATTTCATTTTAAGCTCCAAAGACAGCTCCTCATGTCAATAGATAAACTGAAAAAAGTTATCTATTTGAAGCTGAATTCTTAGTGTGGCAGTGCTTAGGGAAATTAGTGGGAAATGATGCATGCTCATTACTTTTGAAAACAAGATTTGTTTATATATTTGAACATGGATTAAGGTGCCTAATACAAGGTTCTCATCTTTTAAAACCTGGTGTTTCATTTGTGAAAGAGAGTTTTGTGCTTAGCTTGTTCTTTCTCTACAATGTATGTATCCAAATCATTAAACTTTCTTTGTTTCTCAAAAATAATTTTTATTTTCCAGCAAATGCTGTTCTGGAAAATATCTGCAACTAATAATACATGCTAAATAATAATGGTAACAACAGCAACAACAAAAACCTTCTGAGTCTGGAATTTCACCTGTAAATCAGATGCAAACCCTCAGATTTCCTTGTGGACCCTCTACTAAATCTATGGATGGAAAGTTTGTGCAAGAATTGTTGTCTTAGTTAAATATGTATGGTTGTACATTTTAACAATTGAATTACATAGTTGGCTGTTTCAGAGCAGGACATGAGCTTGGAGAGACAGGATCATATTTCTCCTAGTGAGACCAGAATGTACATGGCTCTTTTAGTTTTGATGCTGTCAAAATAGGACAACCTGAAAATAGCTAAAGTATTAATCTTACATTAAAATAAAACACAAGAGACTGTTAAAACATTAGCTTCTGGATATATATTTTTTTTAAAATTATGTATTCTCTTGCTTTACCTCTTTCTGAATGTGTGTAGCAAATTTGCCAGCAGTGCATTGGTGGCTATAATAGCTTCTGCAAAATTCAGAAAGGTTGTTAATGGAACACCAGATCATGTCCCTTCCATAAAATCTAAATTCAACATTTTGATGTGATGTTAGTATATATGGCCTCAGCTGCAACAAGTAATCTTTGTGGTTTAATGAATTATGGGTCATTAAAAGGAGAAAAGAAGAAAACAAGGTAGACGAATGCTCAACACCTGCTTCCTAAAAGGTGCTTTTCCGTGGTGTAGCACCTCGCAGACCAGCTGGCTGTTTTCCTGCCCCACTGTACAGAGGAGAGCATCACTCACAGGCTTGGATCTCCAGGTCCTGGAGCTGCAGGGCAGCAGGCTGAGCTTAAGCTGCAGCTGCCTGTGTTGTGGGAGCTGGTCCTCAGTCCCAGCTAACTGCTTCTCATTCCCTCCCACCAGCCACTAGGAAGGGCACTTCGTTGCTCTCCTGGGTATTTTGGCTGACCACCATCAGACCTTTCTGTTGCTACAGCTCTGCAACAAAAGTAAAGATGATGTTAAAGGCTGACATTGCTGTCTTACATGCAGAAGACTTGTAAGCAGATTCCTTTGCTTCACACCTTTCAAGAGAATCCCAGACAAATTCACCTTTCCTTATTCCTTTTTCATACAAGAACCCGCATGGGAAGATGCTGTCACCAGGCGTCAGTGTGACTGCTCTTCCAGCCACACTGGTGCACAGCTGGCAGGACCAGGCTTTGGGATGCTGTTTCAAATCACAAGCAATTACCTCTTTACAAATGGTCTCCTGTTTTGAAAGAAATGGCTCCCTAACATAAGAAAAGAATATAAGAAAAAACCTGTATCAGGCCCAGCCATTAGTCCCTTTCCATTCTTTTTTCTTTCCATCGCACATCAACAAAGCGATTCTTTTTTTTTTTTTTTTTTTTTTTTTCCAGTTTTCTCTTCTGGGAAACCTTTGGGTAGATGGAAGGAAAAGACCTAGATCTTTCAATTCTCCATTACACTGTTTACAATTAACATCTTATGCTTAAATAATAGATCAATTCCACCAGCTATTACAGAAGTCAAAAGACACAGCACTTTTTACTTTCAATCACAGACTTAATACTGGGCAAGGACACAAATGGGAAAAGCCTAGCCTTTGATTCTGCAGATAATGAGGGGAAGGTAGTTGTCCTCAGAGGGAAAATGCAGATAATGAAGAAAGGTAGTTCTTCTCAAAGGGAAAATGTTTCCACCAGAAATTATTTGAAGGCCACATTAATTTTGTCCCTTTTTTTTTTTTTTTTTTTTTTTTCCAGTAGGTTACAAGTATCTGAGACTACTCATCATGTACTGGACAACAAAATTGATTTCATTATGGTAGGCAATGAAGTGAGAACAAAAGGAAAGTATCAGCTTTTGATCCCTTGCACTAAAAAAAAGTCATCTTTCCCTCAGCAGCATGAAGAATTTCTACAGATTCTGTGAACCCTGGCACACCTGATGGGAATCTATCGATACACTGCTCTTGATAAAGTACAGCACTTATAAAACAATGTGGCAGAATGTATACTGTAAATTTCTGCCTTTTGAAGGCAGCTGGACAGGACATTTGGTCTGACTGTGAAGATTTAGTCCTTTTTCTACTCCCCTGGACAAAAAGAAATTGTTGATAACTACCAAAGGGTACATTGGTAGGGGTGGGCTGTGGAAGGAGGAATTGGAATAAAGGAAAGAAAAGGAAAAGACTTGGTGCAAATACTTTAGTTAAGAAATACATCCAGGCTTTTTGACTGAATAAACCCTGTTTCTGGAAGTTATGAAAAGTCTGAATAGGAAAACAACAAGCTGTTTTAAGACTGAAGGAAGCCCAAAGGGGCTTTTTACTTAATTGAAGCAGTTTTCAACTTCTCTGAAATGAAGAAATCAATGAACAGCACAGAGGGTGAAGCAGCTTTGACCAGCATGACATTGACAGTGTACCTTGATGAAAGTAAAAATTTGTTTTCATTTTCTTTGGCAAAACTAGGCACTGCATCTCCATATAACTGCTTTAATATTTCAACTGTCTGAGACTTCACTTTTTTAATGCGCTTCTGTGTATGAAGAACTGCAGCTGAGCAATTTTAGGAAGTTTTTCTTTACCAGCCATATTTGTAGGCAGGTGGTAGTGATTGGCCTGGAAACTATATGCTCCTTATTTCTCAGTATTTCAATATGAACAAAAACAAATCTGTTTTCTTTCCTTCATGCTGGTCTACATCTAGCCTTTTCACACCCACACAAGACAACAGAAGGAGCAAAATCCTTAAATTGCAGTTTGATACAGTATCATCATAATGGGATTACTAAAATCAGAATCAACATGCTCCATAAAAAGCTTTAAGGAAAAAAAAACCTGAAGAAACAGTTCAAAACAACTGAATCTTTGTATTTCTGGAAAGACAAACATATACTAAAACAAACAAAGAACAGGTAACATCCATTTTATTCATGCTAACACAGTTTTCTTGAGTCTAAAAGGGCAACATATCATGCATCCAGAAATATGCAAAGAAAATCTGGAAATTGACTTCTACAAATTTATATATTTTTTGCTATTTTTCAGGCTTATCTTGATAAAGTTAGAAAGTATAAAAGCAATGATAAGCTAATGGAGGTTTAAGGTTGACACTTATCTTCATGACTTAAAGGGTTTTAGAAAGATAACCAAGAACATGACATTATTTCTTTTCTCTTTGTCTGTCTCTCCCCCCTTCTTTCTCCTGCCACTTTATCCCAGCTCCAGTACTTTACTTTTGTGCTGCCTGGATCCCATCCCAAACTACTTGTTTGTATATCTGGCTGTTTTTCTGTAATTCCTCCTCCCACTTACTTACTGAAAAATTGTCTATTCTTTTCCACCAAATTCCTCCTCAGGCTGGATTACTACTAAAATGAAAGCCTAACATGAGAAAGAAAAAAAAAAAAAAGGAAAAGGTGGCCTAGGATATTCTGTTAACTATTAAGACTAAGTTTGAAAGAGCTTTGTAGCACATGTTCATGTAGCATATACCTTTGAACTAGTTTAGCTGCTCATGATTATCTCTAACCTTGTCACTTTAACCCTTCTTGTTATTCACACCCCCTCACCCCAACCTTTCAGTGCCTTTAGCATGTTATTATACACTGTTTTTTGTTTTTTTGTTTTTTGTGGGTTTTTTTGGGGTTTTTTGTGGGTTTTTTTTGTTGTTGTTGTTGTTTTTTGTTTTTTTTCTTTAGAAAGCTTTTAATTAATTGGGACATCATAAGATTTTCTCCTTGCAGCTGATTCTAGCAGGCATGAGCAGGCAGTACTGGGACAGTGAGACACAGGCATGTACCAGTAAGAAATGGTATAAGCAGATTATTGTTTTGTTTTGTCATCAGGCTTCTGACCAATATATGATGCTACACCAAATTCAGAGACCTATGTGAGAGATCCATGCATGTGGTGAGAGAACATGAGGGTTTTTTACTAGTGACATCTGAGTCAAAACAGCACAGTGTCATCACTAAAAACCTGTGAGTGAGATCTGTGGATCATCTTAACTGAACTTCAGTGAGATCTGTGTAATTGAATTGCACCACTGTGTGCTTTGTTCATGACATCTGTATTCCCAGAAAGAGTACTTAAGAGTTATTTCAGGAATTACTTTAGGGAGTAACGAGGCTTATTGCTCCTGTTTGGATATTTAGTGTTACCTGATTATTAGTAGAACAATTACATTGTGCTCAAAGAAAAAAGACATATATATATATATATATATATATATCAAAATAAAAAAAATATTTATACATTTGGAAATCCTCATTTAGAAGATGCCTTTGAATTTCCTTGTCTTTTTCACACACTGAAAGAATTCAAATCAACATGTGAATGAATATTTTTCTTCAATGAAATCTGATGATTCTAGCTGTACATCATGCTGACTTTAAAGTTTTATAATTTTGTCTTTATTGAATAGTTCATTTGTATGTCATGTAATCAGAGCCAAACAGTTGCATATTCTGGAACAACACTCACTGCTTCTTTTTTCCAGTACAGGAATAAATCAATCCCTTTAAAAAACCAGCATTGATTTTGAACATGGAAGTAACTTTCTGAGGAAATGCAAATAAGCTCATTGTTTAATTACAACTAACTTAAAACATCTTAAAACATTTATTATTTGTGTCAGTAGTTTGTTTGCCCTGAATGATCTTAATATAGTAATGAAGACACTTAAACAATATCATGAATATGTGTTAAAATATTGTAACTAAGATAAATTTAAATAATGATACCTAGGTGCTACAATGGTAAATAGGCAATAGTTGTTTTCTTTTCTCATTTCTGGGCTCCTTAAAAATTCTCCACAACACTTTCATGAAACACTTAGGTTTCTTTGTGACATGACATATTTGAGGCTACTAGCAACAGATTGTGGGGGCTTGTAGTGAGAAGGATGTTTAGTTATCATCTGCAGAGTTTGCAGAGAGAAAGGCCACAAACTGCAGTGGTCCACAGATCACAATTTCAAAACTACGGATACTGGGCTATAGGCAGGGCCAGAGGAAAAGGAGGTATATTTTAAACAGGACCTTTGTGCCATCATCATTAAAGCAGCCAGTTACCTCTACAGCTAATTTGTGATGAAGCTGTCTCGGCTACAATACTGCAGTCAGATGATAAAGGTTGGCCACATGCCCCAGAAGTTCTGGGAAATTACTTGCTCCAGCAATCCCAACTATTTAAAGACTGCGTTTGACTTTTTGCCACTCCTTTCACAGCTTTCCTAGCCAGCAAGTTAAACACAAGTGCAGGGCTGATCTTGGCCCTGCGCTCTGCACCGCTCTGCCAGGGTGAACTTGCAGATGACTCTTCCTCTGCGCCTGCCCCCATCCCAGCAAGTCGAAGACAGCATGCTGATATCACCCCTTATGGAGGCGGTGTGCACAGCACGAAAGGAGAGCAAGTGGAAGCAGCTGCTCCAAGGGGCAGGAAAGCCTCTCCCAGGACTCGGTCATCTGCTCCCTCCTGGTTCTGCCAAAGTCATCACATTCTTGAAGGCTCTGCACTGCTTTGCTGCTGTGGAAAATCTATCCTTAGGTGTTTCAACTGCCAAAGTAATTTAAACTTAATGTGGTACCCTTATCAACATTCTTCTATTGTCAGACAGAATTATTGTGCAGTAGCATTTGGATTTCTTTTTTAGTATTAAGGAATAACATATTTTAAGTTTTCCCTCTGATGAAGAAATACCACAAAAAAAGCAGCCAGATAAAATGGAGCAAGTATTATGCGAGCATCTGCAAGTATATAGATGTAAGAATTTTCTTAAAATCAGCATTGTAAATCCAGGGAAATCTTAATTTAGGTTTTACTGAAAGCAAATCTGCTTATGTTAAGATGAATAGCCTACACACAACCTTTATTCTGGCTTATGCTACCATCACGAGTAGGGGGGAGGAAGAATGCAAATGTCAATCTTGAGACTTTAGAAGTCTAATTTAAGGCCATGAGCAATGCTTTAATCACAGTTATACATGGATCACAGTCTATAAAATTATTATGGGGTGAGTGCATCACTGCTCAAAACTGCAGTCAAAGAGTGATTAAGGGATTCTGTCAAACTAGAAGGCATATCAAGGAGGAGCCCATGAGACTTTCTTCTGGACTCAATAATACACAATACTACCATTAACAGTTAGAATGACGGACAATAATTTTCTTTCAAAATCCACAGATGACACCAAAGGGGAAAGCAACTGGAAATACTTTTTAAAAAGGGATCCAATTCCAAGTGATCTTGATAAGTTGGAGAAATAACCCCAAAACACTGAGAGGTATTCAGTAAGCTGAGTAGAAAATACTGCATTTAAGAATGACAGAGGTAAAAATTGGGGAACAACTGGTTAGTCTGCAGGCAATGTGGAAAGGATGGGTGTTTATTGTGGACTAGAGACTAAACATGAATAACACAACACATATGCAAAAATTGGAAAGTCATTTGATATTCTCAGCATTAGTGATTTCTCAGCTGGAGTACTGACATCCGCTGCTAAGAGAAAAGCCAGACAAACTGGCAAAGAATAATATCTTCAAAAAAAGACCCCCAAAAAATATTTTTTAAAAAAAGTTGATAAATTATCTGGGTTTTTTAATGTTTTAAATTATTAAGAAAAAACATAACCTATATTGAACGTTGAAGGAATCAGTTTTATTAAGCATCAAAAAAGGAAAAAAAAATATTATTATGAATGTGTCTCACATTATTCAAATATATAAAAGACTCCTATGAAGAGGGTAAGCTCAATTGTACTTCATGTCCATCAGAGTAAGACAATAGGTAGTAGGGCTTAACCAGCCCTGGGAAAAGTAAAGACTGTCTAGCAGAAGAAGCATTTTACGTATCTCACCGGTTAGCAAGAAGCATGGAGAGATCTGTGCTTAAGGGGGCATAAAAGGAAACTGGAGATATTATTCGGGAGAGACCTGCAAAATATCTTTGAACCTGTCTTCCCAGGGTAGGAGAATGGACTGGATGATATCGCGCTATCCCAGATTTCTCTAACTGTTCATATAGCATCTCCCAAAGGCTGTATCTAGACATTTCTTTGCCTTGTGACTCTCCACATTATAAGAGAGTAATTCTCCACATAGTTGTGTGGAAACATTGTGGATGTCTGGCAAAAGAAATGCAAAAAAAAAAAAATAATCATTTTATGCTTTTGATACAACCAGAGATCAAAAGCAATAAATATTAGAGCAGTAATAAATTTTTCAGGGTGCCAAAATTGGAATTCTCATCTCCTGTATTATTTAGATTTCTTTCAGATCGCTAGAGAAAAAGGTAAATTCAGGATTTTTTCCTAATGACTCCAGAAAGATTTCAATCCAAAGGTCTCTAAATCTGAGCATACCTCAGAGGAACCACAGGATCTGCATATTGATATCACATATGTAGATTGTTACCATACCATTAAACTGTTGGCAGGCTAGCCCCCCTTCTGGTACCTATAAACCATGCTTTTTGATGAGGATTGGGCCCAGAAGATAATTTCTGTTCTTGACAGTTTATCTGAGGTTGTGATAGAGGAGATGTATGGAGGCAGATGTCACGTAGCCAAATCAAAGGTTGAATGCAGGTCCCAGTTTCTTTCCCTAGTGTGTCCCAGCGCTCTCTTTTAGCAATGCTTTGGCAGAAATTTGCATTCAAAGCATGTAGTCTTTAGGGAAGTTTGTGCTTGCACATGGCTACAAGTTCTTGCTATGATTACTGGGCTGATTAATCCTAAATATAGTTCTGCAAAGTTATGTGGCCCAACTATATCTCAATGACACTGGTCATGACATGTTTGCACGTATGACAAAGACAACACTTTTTCTTCCATGGATCAGTATCAATGCAGCTGGTCACAGAGCACTGGTTGTTCATGTCTGTGGTAATTATTGCTACAGGTAATTTCTCTCTGCTACGAAAGATTGAATGATCTGAACATAACCAAATTAAAATGTACTTTCTGAGCAATTTGATGATGAAAGAAAATCCATTATGGAAAAAATTTGCCCATGCGCCAGTGTGCATCACCAGCTGTTTGATTTGTATTCAAAGAGCATGCAGCTCTACTGCTTGGATTACTCAGGGTATTGACTAAATGGATGGAGTGGGACATGTTATTTGCATATTGATTTGGTTTGTATGGAAATTATTTTGATGAGTTTTTGCCTTATTAGACTGTGCATTGTTATATTGTGTATATGAATACAACAATCTCAGACTGGGGAGCAGTTTTGAAAAAATGGAAATGTGAACACAAACAAATTCTATTTAATTAATATGCATTACATATTTAATTAATAAATTATCATGAATTTAGGGATTAGAAGTGGGAAAAACACAAGATTTAAGAACTTGTAGGTACCAGGTGTGAGCAGGTAAACTAGGTGTGGAATCATCGCCTACCTTCACCCAGCTCAACACAAGGATGCTAGCTGAGATTTTTTGGACATGCTAGCAATAACTCGCATGAAGCTTGCTTTTGTATTCTTGTTCACAAAATTTTTAAACTTTTATTTAAAGGAGTAAACATGGCATAGGGTCTTATGTAGGCAACTCCAGAATTCTGTGAAGGGCAGCATATTGGTTGTAATAACAGGGGACCAGATTTGATTAACAAGCTGTTCTCATGATTTCTTGTACGTGAATAAAAGGCTATTCAGCAGCAGATTAATCTTGTAAGTAATTATCTTATATATATATATATCTCACACTTTTGGCATTCCAGAGGTAAATGCATTAGCAAATGGAGCATGCCCTGCTTAGCTATGTACGTCTTTCCACATAAAACCAAATGGGTGCTTGCTTCACTGAACATTAACTCAGATATCAGTGAGGATTTAAAGACCACATCCACAGCTATTTGTGTCCTTAGACACAGTTGTCAGGGGGACCATCTAATGATGTCCTGTCCAAGGCACAACCATTCTGGCTAATTAACTATTAGCCTGGCGGAAATCTCTTCTCAATGAAATTTCGGTACAGCTTGTCTTACTTTCAGAAAGCAAGTCTGATACAATTTCACCAGCAGTGCCCATTTTCTTGTTTGCAGTGCATTGTAAGAACCTAATTTGTTATCTTACAATGCTTCTGTCAGACATCAAAGGGTAGCTGACCAATTGCATTTAACTGTTTCACAGGGGTTCATCACAGAAAAACATCAGAAGATGGAAATCCCAGTGAAACACTGTAGAAAAGGAATGTTTATTTATATTAAATAGATCTTTCTATTCTCTAGACATCATAATTATTTTGTCATTAATGTGAAGCCTCAGCCTCTGTTAGTAGAATCTCTGTGGTTTTATTGTTCTATTTTTTTAACATGTTAACTAGTCATGTAACTGTTGAAGAGTTCAGAAGTAATTTTTTTTTTTTTTTAATAACTTCCAGAGTGACTGGTGACTGAAGACCAACAAGCTGCAAAGCTCAGAAATCTGCCAGATGGTCCAAGCCAAGCAAGTGCATTGCTCCTTCACTTTTAGTAATTAGCACTGAAACAGTGTGATTTGGAAGGGACCTGAAAATGTCCTCTTGGGTTCCAACTCTTATAAAGAAAAAAATGGATGCATTATTAATAAATCATTATTGTAAGCATTGTACTCCATAGCAATGTACAATTTTATCGTTAAGAATTTTTTGAGACAGAGCAATAAAACTTGAAATCACATCTTACAAATTGGCCTGATCAAAATCCCAAGACCCATCCTTGTAGCCTGTTAGCAAACCATCTCAGAACTTCACAGTCTGCCTCTCCAGACATTTTTGGGACCATGCTTACGTCTCCTGAGAGGTACTTAGGTACTCACCGTGGTGACAGGAGAAACGAAGACGGAGGAAACACAGGACAAGCAACAGGTTTCTCTTCTCAGAGGTTTCAGCATTTGTGTTCTTTGCACATGAACACACATGTAGTGGCTGTTTTGGTAAGTGTTCAGAAATGGCATACAGACTTTTGGTGTCTACTCTGCTAGTCTTTGATGTCAATGGGAGCTTTGTCCAGTGGTTTATAAGGACTTTAAATTACAGCTTTAAATTAGTCCAGTAGTAGAAGTTAGCTGCGTCATTAAAAGTGGAAGGATTTGCCAGTTCTTCATCAGATGAGTTCTGGAGATAAGGTCTAGTTGTTGATAGTTGTCATCTGCTTTTGAAACAGTGGTTGGGAATTTATATAATATCGCCCTAGAATAAAGAAAAGAAATTTATAGTGTTCCAAAGAACAGAAATGGCCCATGTCAAGAACTAGTTGTTGCTCTCTCTACTTCAAAGGGCTATCTCAGAATGTGTTTTTGGCTTCAAATTAATGTAGTCTGTACTGGAAAGCCACCTATGATTGTAGCCTGCAGCTATCAGAAAAAAAGATTGAAATTTAATTACTATCTTCAGTTCTGTCATGATGTCATTTCAAGGATATACCTGCATGATCAAAACTTACTGAAATGAAAAATTGCCAAAAGCTCTTACTGAATCAATGAACAAACAGTCCAACTCTTCAATTCAGTGTTTCTAAATAATGGCACAATGATAGTGATCAATAATGCAGATAATTCAGTGTGACAATCTTACCTTTGAAACTTATGCTTGAATGTGCAAAACAAATTAGAACTAATGACTACTCTGAAGTTCTGTACATGACCTAGGAAACCCAGACTGATTTATCACTTCTTAGTTGCACGCAGTCTCAATGTAAATTTAATCATTTAGAAAATAATTGAACCAGGCTCACCCCAAACTTCACCTGCTATGGGCACACCAGTACACTGTAGCTTGCACCTCGAGATAAGCTACTATGGATTTCCTCAAAACCACCTTCCTCTTTTAATACAAAAATCAAACCAAATTAACCATGGCAATTTTTCTAATCTAACATCAGATGAGGGAGTATGTGTGTGTACGTGTGTTCCTTGGGTGATTTTGTTTTCTAGTTCCTACAGGGCAGTTTCATTGACCATTGTATCTGACTCATCTGACGTTCTTATCAGTATAAATATTTAGCAACACACTTGAATGTCTCCTTTAGATCATATAATATATAGGAGTTTGAAGGCAATATTGATACTTGACTAAAGAAATAGTCCTCAGGCTTTTACTTTCAAAAGAAACCTCCAAGGATGTCGGAAAGCTACACATTCCAGGTCTAAGTGCTCAAAAAGGGATAGTACATTTAACTTTTTGTTGATTTGAGCACTATGCAGTTTTCCTTTCACGTGTACTGTAAATGTAAGTAGTGTTGCATCAAAATAAAAGAACATTATACTTCACATAGAGGTATGTAACCACTCATCAGCAAATGAGGGTTGAAACATTGGATGGCACATGGTGGGAAGATCATAAGGTAAGCAATACCATGAGCTACAGCACACTCGTGGCTCAGATCACAGAGCTGTGACCTGTGACATTCTCCTTGGGAGCCACCAGGGCACTCCATGCACAGTGCAGACACTCAGCTCGCTCTATACAAAGCAGCTTGGGGCTGAAAGTAACACAGTGGCATTTGTCCTCGTGTCCAGTTAAAGTCCTAGTCCATCATAGTTTCTAAGTACAGGCTCTTTTATCAGGTTGCTTGGGAAGGGGGGGGGGGGGGGGGGGACGACACGGGGAGTAGACGGGTGGGGTGGTGGGAATGGTGCTGTTAGCTCTCTTTCAACCTGCATTCTGAAGGGGAGTATTGAGCCAGATTGGCTTTCCAAAACAAATATCTATCAGCATCAGGATTCAGACCTGAGCAGAGGGAACACATAATTTAAAAAAGGTATCTAATTCCGTACCATGGTTCCTGCTACAGTGGCCACATGGCTAAATCCTTTAGTACTACTGTTCAACCTGTGGGATGTACAGACTCTTTCTCCTTCCATTTTTTATTGGTGGTGGTGTTCACCCTCATTGGTAAGAACAATACCACTGATAAAGGCAGAAAGTCTTCCTCTTTCTCTTCCTTTTTCCCCACTCCTGTCTCCAATGAACTCCTGTAGGATTTGGGTTACTTTTTACAGGGTTGAATCAGTAGGGTCTGCTTTCTTTGAAACCTTTAACAAAAAAAGTGTAGCTAGCACTTTCTACTTTGTGTTCCTTCATGGTAATAATTAACTACCACCACAATACACTTCAGTCACTAGAAGTCAGTAGCTGCAAAGAGCTAATTTTGCCTTTCTTGCTAGAAATTGCTGCAAGCATTATTTTATTTTTTTCACATGATCATACTTGTTGCTTTATTGCCAAGTAATATGACTCTACTGAGCTGTATGTATGGATGCATGTGCATATTTTAACTTATTAATACCAGAACAGCAGGTCACAGAGTTTGTACAATCTGATGAGAGTCCCAGATCAAGCTTCTACTTGCCTCCCCTCAGGAGTTACATGCTAAGAGTTGTGAGAAGCAGCAGAAAGTGCAAGGCTATTATTCACAGGGAGCAGACAGACTGGCAGATACGCAGTGTCTTCTTGCTCGCACCTGTACCCTTCAGTCACCCAATATCGTTTGGCTGAATTAAGTGGTGTTATCAATACATCTGTCTTCTCTGTTTTGGCATGGTTTCAGTAGGCTCCATTTCAGCATGTAGATTTCTGTTGAGAGTTACTATGGAAAAACAAAGATAAAGAACTATTGAAATTAAAGCCAAAGCAAGAGCCAAAAGTACTTTAGGTTTCCCCTTCTTGCAAGGCTAAATTTCATCCTCCTAGCAGAAGGCCAGCATGCTTAGAATCCCATGGTTTTTTGGGTTTTACTCCATATTTTCCCACTCTGAGATGGCTGGGAACATAGAACTAATCTTCAGAAAACCTGGACTCTTTAAAATAATTTGCAAATACGTAAAGGATCTTGGCTAGAGACAAGGATAAAAAAATGTATTACTTTCTCACTCTGAGCTTAGACACTGCCAGCACAGTAGAATCAAGCTCTTCCAACCCTGAAAAAGAAGTTTCTTAGTGTTTGTGGTAGAGGCAATGTCAAATCGCTGAAATAACCTGATAAATCTCAACAAAGGGCCAGATTCTTACAGCATCACTACAGAGAGCAGAGCTTTAAACAGGAGCAGTTCCACAGAGGACTTTGGGTATGAAGACACATAAGGTAACATGAAGGATACCCAAAGTCGATCTAAGAAAGCGTTTATCCTTCATAATCTGTCTAGTAAAATGAAAAATATTTTATCATGCTTTGTGCTTTTTCCTCAATACTCTGCTTTATTTATCTATTCATCTTCTCAAATTGATTATTAGACAGCTTTCACATGCATATTTAAGCTATGTTTGCATGCTCTCAGTCACAGAAGGTTTTGTGAGGAAATTAAAGGCTTTGTTTAAATTTTGGAGTTTGCTGCTTGGAATTTGTGACTGAGCACCTTCACCTGAATTCAGCCCATCTAACGCCAGCCACTTCTCTAAGACGCAGGCCTCTTCAGAGCATGGCTCAGCCCACATGAGGTCTGCAGCTTTTTTCACTGGCTATGCAGAACTTGTCCAGGGAAATGACCAAGCGTACAAGTTAGACTGCTGTGATGAATCTGGAACCTGGTGATATTTTGGTTCTCTGGATGGTGTTATCATTACCAAAGATTTTCACTGAAGTGCATTTTGTTTGTCTGAAGAAACACTGTTATTGGTTCTATTGAATGGACATATTTTCTAGAGACCCAAAAGTCACTGCTAAGCAGAGCTTCATACAAACCAAAGTTTCATCTTAGTAGATGACCTTGCTTTAAAATTCCAAAAGAGCATGGCAGTGCATAATAACATAAGTACGTGAAAGACCTGACAAAAAAGACAGAATACTAATCTCTGAGGAGTTTAATTATTTTGACATTTCTTCTGAAAGCACTAATGGGAATAGTAATGCAGAATATATATTTTTGCATAGATGATAAAACAAAGAAATTAGGTAAAATAGAATCATTAAGGGTGGGTATTAGGGGACCTTTTAATCACATTGAATGGTGAAGTGGTCATATCTCTCTAACAATAATGGCAGATACTGTGTCTATTATTTATCTTTCACATGGTCTCAGAATAATGCACCCCGAGGTGTTTTGTTCAGTATGATTTTCATTTAAGTGGTTCCTGCAAATTATGATATAGTTTCAAAATGACCTTAGCAAATCCCTTAGGAATAAGTTAGCAGCGTGCAAAAAAGACATCCTACTTCCTATGTTTCATGTTTGAACAGAAGAATGCATCCTCATCAATTTAAACAATATAATCTGTATAAAATCAAATAAATCAGTCTCTTAAGTGAAAAATTTTGGCCTAAATAATTTTAATAGAAATTTTTTACAGAACCAGAATGATCATATGCTAGTCTCATAAATCTTTGAATAATTTTCTGACATTTAGTTCACATGGCAATAGGGATCTTAGGATAGAAGAGTACTTGCTAGGATAATTGTTCCATATATGTGACCTTGTAAAATTATTTCCACAGTGGAAATATCAATATTTTATTCTACCTTATCTATCAAAGAACCATCGTTTTGACATTGACAGATTACTTTGAATTTAGACATGTTAGATAGTGACACTGACCTCAGATTATTCTGCATGTAACTAGGTCTCACCTTGCACAGGCAGTCCAAAGAGTTACTTTATTTAGTATTTTTTATACTCATCATTAGTTATCCTCAATTATATTTATGCTGTTATTTTTAAATCATTAGATACTTTCTTTCTAATTGCTATGCAGACTGTCCTACAATTATTTTTTTCATAAATAATTGCTATACAGACTGTTCTACCTTTAATTTTTTCATAAATCAGGCTCTCAAAGCTTGTTAACCCCTGTTGTTATTCTTTTCCATGCTCCCCACACTGATAGTACGATTCTAAAAACAAGACACTCCAAGCTGTACACATCACCCCAGTGCAGCAGCGTGTGAAGTGTCGGTTCTACAGCTCTGCTTAGATTAGCTCAAACCAGCCTTTCGTATTTGGCCAAGTTTGTGAAGCCTCACATCAACCTTGGTAACATTTCTTTGTTAAAATGTATGTGATGACAAATTTTTATCACCGTATTATATTTATCTTCATGCTTCAGAAAATACTGCGTTTTCAGAGGAAACCTGCTGAGTGTGTTGTCAATTGGGAGTACTGAAGACAGCACATGAGAAGGAAAGAAGTGTGCCTCTGAAAGTATTTAGTAGACCTGTGGCTTTGGTCTCCTCTCTGACTGTCAGCAAGACAAAAATTGTTGGCAGCAGCTGGCACTATTTGCAATAAATGTGTTAAGCTTTCAGTTCTGTTCATCTCTCCCAAATGATCAATATGCTCTACTGAGAAGGACTGTCTCACAGGCAGCAGTAAGCACAACAGGGAAAAGTATATGGAAAAAGAGGAGAGGGAGGACCACAGGGTAGATGGAGCATTTGGCGGCCTAAATCCCACCTGTCTTAAAGCAAGAGAATACAGGATCTTTGGTGGTGGTGGTGAGATGAGAATGGAGCATACATAATCAGAATTCTTGGAATAGATAAAATAGGACATTGCAAAATATGGGCGGAGTTTACAACATCGTTAGGAAAGAGAAAATGAAAAAAATGATACTGTAATATAAGCAGCTGCAAAAATAGAGGAAAATCTGAGCAGTGAGTGAGTGAGAGCTGAGAATAGTGAAACAGCCTCTGCTTGGAGCAGCATTGAAGATGACGCAGTAAGAGGAGATGTAGACAGTAACACAAAATTCCACGTATAGCCTCAGAGACAGAGGGAGCTGGAGACAATGCACAGCACTCAAAGAGGGAAGTAAGTTTGGGAGGGAGGTTGTGTGGTGAAGAACAGAGGGATATAAGGAGTCCTTGAAGCCAATAACATTCTCAGCCACTGGAAGCTAAGTGTATAGTCTTCTTTTTATTCTAACAAATTTCATATTCATCTTCAGTCATGTAAGGGCATTCTGGTTCTGCTCTAAGAAAGTGTCTGTCTCAGAACGGCAGCATTCACTGTTTGCTAGGTCTTTACTGAATTATCTGTCTGCGCTCCCCTTCTTTTGATGAATTGGATTCCTAAACCATGGAACTGAACTGATAAACTTTTTGGTTTAGAAGCACTTTGAGTTGTGCTGTGATTCATTTATTTCTCATGAAAGCTAATTATAGGCTGATAATTGACCTGGTCCTTTCCAATGAATGTGAACTAATTCACACTTGAAATCGGTTACCTTACTTCCCAAAGGTACTTTTACTTTGCAGGAAAATTAAAATGAAAAGATTTGTGAGGGTGTGCAAAGGACAATGCTGTAATTGACATTTGTGAAAAGTGTAGGTTTCTCCATTTTATACTTCTCCACCTGAGAAACTGGAGAAAATAATGAGTGCAAGTATTTAAATCCTTTTGCTTTGAATTATGTAGCAAACAATTTGGTTTTAGTTTTCTAGATTATGGAAATCCTGTGGAACCATGGAAGTGTAGGGGAGGAGATTAAGAAATGCAAATTTTTGTTTCAGCTGTCAGCTCCATTGTTTTAAGCATGGACTCGGTTGAATTAACAGCAATAACAGATCATCCAAGTGCTAAACACCTTTAAGATGCAAGAACTCCAGAGTGCTGGAGGTGGTGGATAGCTCTCCATGTTTACGGACAAACCGTCTGTTCTCCTGCCACTCTGATCTTGCTGGAATTTGGAACCCAGCCTCAAGCCTCATCAGGCCATAATGGAGAATATCTTGAAAGGTGGCTGGATGGGGTCTTGGACCACAGTGTCCCCTGTGATACAGCCCTCTTGCCAACATGAGACAAAACTTTCCCTCATTCTCCTCCCCTCCCCTGATCCATGAACTGACACTGAACTCATGTCAGAGGATCTGCTGTAGCACTTTGGAGGGTGATAGAGGAGCATCCTACAAGGAACATGGAAGGCAGATGTTGGCCTTCCTCAAGTGCAGAGGAAATTTTAATGCACTGCACATTCCTGTGTTGGCTCAGCTGCCATTCCTTTCTTGGCAATGATCAGGTCTGGAGTGTGGGAAAACCCACTTGCAATAAACAACTAAACTCTGAAGTGAATTAAGAAAATATAAATTTTCAAAATACTATATGCAGCTACTGAAATACTTTGGGGGTGTGAAGTTTTCCCCTGGACATAGTGCTGTTCAGTCAGCTTCAGTGAGTCCTGTCAGGAAGGCCTACACATAAGCTTGACGACTAAAGGCAGCGTTCCCTGAAGCTGCAAGTTTTTGTAGGTTTTTTGTTTTGCTTTATTTTGTTTTGATTCCTGTGTTCCTCCTGTTAGTCATGTGGTGATTTTACAATAAACAAGAAAACATCCAGGTTGATTACTTAAAGCTAAGGTCTTCCCATCTCAACAAATACTATTCCACAAACACAACTTGACCACTACTGAGAAAAAAGAAATACTGTACTTGAAGGAAATAGCTCATGTTCAGTTTACTGTAAACCTGTTTCAAAGGTTAATATGTTCGCTGTTTCATGTCAGTTTTTAGTTGAATTATTTTGAATGCTAGGAAGAAATATTTCATTTAGTTCAGTTTTAGTTCAAGAAAACAACCGACTAAACTTCAAAATGAAAAATTAGAGTCAGACTGAGAAAAAATAACAGATGTTTTTTTATTTAGGGCACTTCAGCTCAGCAGCTCTCTTTTCCTCTGCAGTATGCTACACTTCTTTACAGATTTCTCTCTTCTTTGACTGAATAGCTGAATTTCAGTGAATTTCTCATTGTATTACCTCACAGTTTTTCTATTTGGATATTCTTTTATCTTCTCACATTTAGATATATTGAGTTTCCTCTGTATCATTCCTCCACTCTCAGAAGTATTTGCAATTTCTGTCCATTTGTTTCTAGTGAATTTCATTAAGGGTTTTATTTGTTCTATTCTCTAAATTGCTAAGGCTAACTTGCTATATTCCTAACATATGTGTTTCCCCCTGCATTACATTCCTTCTTGTCAAGTCCTTTTGTGTAAAGAGTTTTCAGTTATATGCCAGTGATCATACACAGAGTGGATACGAATTAGTTTTCAGACTTGATTTAAATGATAACAAACACAAACAGTTTTCACAGACCCTTCCAGCTTTGCTACCATTTTTCTATAATAAAAAAAATAAAATAATTAACTTTGCCTGGAGACATTTGTTGTTTCTAAGTCTTCCTGCTTCCACCAATAATTCCCTCATGTTTATGCTTTGCTCTGTAACCAAAGACCTTAAAAATGAAGGCTGCGGTGTGTTTTTTAATTCTTGGGGGTTTTTTTTGAATCAGACCAATATTCTCTCTCTCTGTTTATTTGCATGTTTGTTTGCCTGAATCCATGATACCACCTGTACTGAGTCTGCCCAGAGGGCCAGCTATCCTCTTGCTCCTGCAGTTGATAATGGCCAGGTAGCAAATGCCTTGGTTAGAGCTTAAGGGCAAGGCTAACATATAACATTACTTTCCCATCACACCCTCTTGGCCTCCAGCTAACGACTTATCAGAGACTTCCTAGACAGAGCTGTGTTTGAATTGAAAAGTCTTTGTAGGTTCCTTCTCTCCCAGCTTTGTCCATCTGCATTTTCAAGCTATGCATTCACCAACTCCTGTAGCAAGGAGTTTCAAAACATTAGGTATGTATTACATGAGTGATACTTCAGTCCAGTTATCTTGGCTAGAAGTATACCCAGGTACTCAAAGCAAACTGAAAAGTCTTTTCCATTAATTTCTTGGATGTTTTCTGTTTCTTGGCCTTCTTCCCATTAAAATAACTTTGTTTTATAACTACTCCAAGGAGGTAAAAACCCTGAGGAGAATCAAGCTGAGGAAGGCAATTCAGTCAGTTTATGAGAATGAGACTGCCCAGAATTGGAGTTTAAAATTGTAACCCAGACAATTACCCCAAAAGAGGAGTTACTCTTGATCTGTATTATGGTCAGATGAATATACTAAAGAAAAATAGATTAAGATATGAAATATTATTAAGCTGCAATGAAATATTTACATTAGTTTTCACTAGAATATGTTTGATTTGCTTCTCTCAAATAGACGTTTAATGGACACAGCACTGAGCCAATGATAAGTCATAAATCACCTACCCCAGCACACAACATGGGACAGGTTCAGAGGTAGCCTGCCAGCCACAAGGCTACCTCCCCTTTCCTCCTGAGTTTGGTGGAAGCAGAAGCTAGTTAGAAAGTTAAAAATATATTGTTCTGTTTCCCTGTGAATCAAAATAAGTCATGAAGGCCAGCTGCTGCTTCCTTACTTCCCACCTGCTCTGGTATGCATGCATGTCCTGATCAAACTTCAAGTCTGGCCAACTCACAAAGGAGCTCTCCTTTTTGCTGCCTAATCCCCATGTGTTTGAACTGCTACTGTGTTCACCAGGGTTTGGCATCACAGTCAATACTCCCATTAAAGTTTTAAACCTCAGAGCACCGAACAGTCTCTCCTGATGTAACGTGAGCTAGGAGTTGTTGATTTTATAATGAGTTTTTATTTTGTCTTCAAAGAATGATTAATCATTTCACAGAAAACTATACCTGTCTGAAGAGGGAAACATTTACCCTGCATTCATGCAAATTATAAAGTATTTTTTCATTGCCAGTCCTGATGTATTTGTGGGTGGGTGGAAGAAAGAAGGGAAGAAAATATTATAAGTATAAAAAAATGTTTTAATAGGCTAGGAAATTAAAACAAATGAAACTTTGTCTATACTCTTTGAGTTCCTTCTAAAAATATTATGTCGATGTAATTTCTAGTTTCACTGGTTACAGGGACTTTGATCTACTCCAGTTGCTGTCATTTAGAAGAGAACTACAGCAGCCTTGGGGTAGTCTGAAGGTGATGAAACAGACACTACAGAATCTTCCTTTCAAATATTAAGTATACATGGTCCTATCAGATTAGCTATAAAACAAATGTCCAACGTTGCACCTTTCCCAGCTTTAATTATGCACCTGACCATGCAGATTTTCTGAATGAATCAGTTTCCTTTTGAGTGAGCACAAAACCTTTTCTGGTAATGAATGATGCCATGTAGTTAGTATTATAAGTCTTTTACATGCTATTTTAAGTCATTATACAGTACAAAAATCAAATTATACAGCAGGTTCTTTTGCTTGCATAAGAAGACCCAATTTTTGATAGAGATAATGTATTTGTTATGCTATCCAGACATATGGCTCTGTAAGATTAATAGAATAACTAGAGAATGGAATGGAACTGAACCTGCCTAATGAAAGCCAGTCATATTTTCCCAAAGGCAAAATTGCTATTGTACTAAGGGGATAGAAAGCACACATTATTTTGGTGGTGTGTTTATGGGAGACAAAGGCTGGTAAAAATCATTGTCTTTATCATTGATATGATGTTGCCAAAGATTTAGAAATAGTAAATATTTATTTTATATATTTCCAGCAAAAGATAAAGACTAAAGTTTCATATATCAGTGACTAAACTTTCAAGGATGGTATATGAAGAATATGATCATAAGTTAACTGTAAAGTGAGTGAATGCTAGAGATTAGAAGCCATTTAAAATGATGGGCCACTTTATCCAGAAAGTATACAGAGCAGCAAGAAGTACTCAGAAACCCATGGGAAAAATAAGCAAATTTATTGCTTATGCAAACATTTATTCTGTTCAAGGGAAATCATCAAGGATAAGAAAATGGCTGAAGAATAACATACAGTCATTATTTCAGAAAACCTTGAGAAATACCATAAAACTACAAACAAGATATATGAGAAGCTACACCTATTTTTGGAAAGTCCTGCCTTTAAAGCAGCTGAAGTATGAGTGGTGAACTGCAATGATATATTAACATCCACCTGGTTTCCAGTCTGTAAATTAAGTGGAACAAAAGTATGTTCTCCGTGACATGGCAGTTACAAGAAAGAAAAGGAATCCACCAAAGAGACTTGTGTATTCAACAAGACATTAAGACCAAGAATTAGTAATTTTACAATGTAAGTCAGTTAAAGGGGCTGCAGTGTTCAGTTGGGCTTTGATGATTCTTTTTGATATGAATATTACCTCCTTTCATTCCTGCTGCATACATGTAGAGGGATATATCAGCTCAGGAAAGGCTTGCAGGAATGAATAAAGTGATGGGGTAGGGGGGAGCCATTTTGCATTGTACCATGAGGAAGAGAGAGGAAGATAAGGGGAATAATGGTTAAATAAATTAATTATTGAATTTCCAGTTTCTATGTCCAACATGTCCACCAGTGTCACACTCTTTACAACCCACATTTGCTAATTGCTGATGAACACACCTCTCCCACTTCAGTTAAATTAAATACTTATAATATGCCAAGGTAGAAATACCTCTTTAAGAAGCTCTGAGAAGTGGGAACAGAGAGCACAATAAAAAGGTGTTATAAGTTTTGCCAGGAGCACCAGACAACTCTGAACTGACCTTTCAATTCAGTTGTTCATACATGTGGTTGTAGATAAGCTGAAAGGTCCATACAGGATTGGCTTCAGACAAAACAACCTTGGGACATTTGAAACTGAGATCAGAGAAAAAATAACATTTTTTTTCCCTTATGAATAATCAATATGTTGGCTTTACCTGTAATGTTCCACTAACTTCATGTTTTGGAGTAAGGGCTTGAAATATTGTTTGGGACGAGCAACAACTTTTTCATGAGAGGTGTACTATTTGCTTGTGCAACAAATCTGATGGTATCTAACCTCTGCTGAGGGAACTGTGACCATGCAGGAAAGGACAAAACACTGGGCCAGTATTGTGGAAAAGGCAGTGTTTGATCAACAACCTTGCTACTGGCAATGTGAAGCAAGTCTGCAATGGGGACTCTGGCTACGGGTGAAGTGGGAATGGCTAGGACATCAAACTGGAGTCAGAATGGGAATTCTGAGGAATGCAGGTTGACATTAAACCGAGATGAAGGTCCAAGGACTTGGGTCTGGACCATTCCTCATTTTATATTTTTATAGTTAATTGATCCTACTTAAGTTGGCAGTTCATCTGCACTGAACTGCGCAGTTCTTTAAACTCCAAATGATGGACCCAGTTTTCTAGTAAGTCATCCATCTGCTTTTCAGTAGTTTTATCTAAACCATGTTTCTGTGGCTCATTGAGGATATCAATGCCATACGTGAGCAGCATGAAAAGAATTCGAACTGTGATTACATTTTCTCTTTTTCCATGGATTCCTGTTTGTCTTTACACACCAAATTCTCCTTTTGGGATGAATTATGGGTGTGTGATGAAATAGGCTTATCTTCTGAAGGATCCTTGCTACATTTGTAGCAAAAGCTGAAAGGTGTATAGAGAATGGAGAAGGAATTGTGGAAAAGAGTGAATAATCATTTTCTGGCTGAGGCTGTTGAAATCCACTCAAGAGACTAGATTCTAAACGTACATCTGCCAAGAAGTTCTCAGTGTGATCCTGGGCAGGTGATTCACCCAAACTTCTCACAGGTGTTCTCTGATTGTTTTTATTATCTCCTGACAAACATCAGTACAGCTGGGCTCATGTTGTATGGTTTGCAGAAGTGCCAAGTGCTCACAAATCAGACTGCAAGAAATTCTAATATTTAAGAGATTTGAAGATTTTGAAATATGGGTTTGTTCCAAATCAGTGTATATTCCTCAGATTAGATAATTTTTGGTGGGCTAATTTTTATTAAATAAGCCATCTCAGATTGTTTAAACAGAGTAGTTAAACTTTAGATTGTATTATACAAGAAGTCTATCATCTTTTTAAAAGTTTGAAGCACCATAAAAAAATCAAACCTCAAATTAGGCATTTGACATTCTCAAAATTCAATCCTTCTCTCAGGATGAAATTTCAGTGAGTACTGAAATAGAACCAAGTTTCCTAAAAGCGTGGTTTCAAGAGAAACTGCTGTTCTAGGAGATAGGATTGCCTTCATACTTCTATCACCAGTACTGTTCACAGTGAGAAGTCAGTGGTGTGGGGTCTTGCACACACATTTCTTTGTAGTGTTCAACTTTTTCAGCTCACTGAAAAGTTGGGCTCCTGGAGTCCCAAACTGGCCACTTAAAAGTTAATTTTCATATTAATGCATCCTTGCCCTGGTTCTCCAGCCAAAAAGTGAGGATAATAAACTCTCAGGAGTTTTGTGGGAATATTCATAGATAACAATTGCAATGGAAAGGCCTATGGAGTAAGTATTTCTACCTTTTAGCAGGATTTGGATGTTGTCCAGTAAATAAGATCTGGGGTCATACTCTGCAAAATGAAAAGATGATATATAGATGATCAATAATTAAACATCATTTTTTCTGTGCTCTGATGCAGCTGAAGTGCCATGGACCAAGCAGTATATGATCATGCACTGAAAGAGTATCGTAAACATTAACACTAGGGAACTGACAAGATTTTACAAGGATCCGAATGTTGGTGTCTTTGTTCTGTGAGAGTTTGCATATTAGGAGGGATTGCAAATTATAAAGCTTGATACCCAGAAGAGTAATTATAAAAATTATTTCAATTAAGTTCAGGTTGCTACAGACTCTCCTACACATTTAATAAATTTGAAGGACTAGCTATGTATAAATTATATTGAAAGAAAACAGTCTATATTTATTTATAGTTTGCTTATATTTCAAAGCAAATTGTTCAGATTAATTACTGAAACCTGTACAAAGTATGTGCTCTCCTCATGTTTTTAGTGCCAGGAGATTGCAAGAGAAGTCTTCCTTATCTGAAAATCCTTATTTTTAATTCTAGTTCCAGCTGTAGGCTCTGGAATGCAGTTTCAGAATTTCTGACATGCTATAATAGTCCAAATATTTTTATATCATATTGTAAAGAAAGCACTGAAAGCTAGCTATTACAAATCTCTATAAAGAGTGTTTCACTAGGCTTTTAAGTTGTAAACTGTAAGTGGAGCTACTACAGAACAATTGAGAACATGCAAGAACTCTTAAATGAAAAGAAAGATACTGTTGTGGAAAGCCTCTCTCCCTTCTTAATGAACACAAAGAAATCGTTTTCAGGGAATCTCAAAGGGGCCAGCACTCAGATTTTCAATGCCATTCAAACCTAAGAGAGAGAAGTCTTTCTTCTCCACTTTCCCATTCCTCTTTCTGTAACAACAAAAAAGTTTAGCTTGAGCCTTACTGAGGTTTTAAGAATATTCTCATTGGAAAATTATTGGTTTTACAAGCACAATGAAGATTTTAGGAAACTTTTAGAAGAAGGTACGCAACCTTTCAGGAGAAGGCATGCATCTTCCAAAAATATTTTTTTAGAATTATAAAAGCTTTATTAATATTATTTTTGTCATTGTGACTTTTATTAATAATACAATGTTAACATTCTTAATGCTTATTAAATGAAAACCTTCTTGAATACAGAATTTTTACATTAACTCAAGGATTAGCTGGCTATAAGGCATTATATATGCAACAGACCTTCAAAAATAAGATAGACAATGCTTTCCTCTTCTGAATTTTTAAGAACTGTTTGTATGTCTGTGGGGACTGTTTATGCTAAAGAATTGCTTTAAGAATTGTGAAATTTCAAACACTGCATTTGGAATTACTTGCTTATAAAAACGAGCATGTTTGGACTAACTTGAAACAGAATCTGAACTTCTGTTAAAAGCTAATTCAACTAAATAAATATCTGACAAAAAGTAGTGAATACAGGAAAGACCTGACCTTGGCAGGATCTTTCCGGAGTTCCTAACCCAGGGCTCGAGTATCCCCCTGCACACACGCAAACCGAGGAAGCTGCCAGCACTGCCCGTGTAGCTGCTACACCAACAAAGGATGGCAGCAGCTAACACGCAAATCTGGGGGAGCCCTGGAGAGACGGTGTCTCTCTTGTGAATCTATGGAAGGAAG
Source organism: Athene noctua (assembly GCF_965140245.1). Classification (NCBI taxonomy): domain Eukaryota; kingdom Metazoa; phylum Chordata; class Aves; order Strigiformes; family Strigidae; genus Athene; species Athene noctua. Next base: position 78,717,208 of record NC_134038.1, on the reverse strand, counting down.
AATGTAAATTATCTTTGGCTGAAGCACGAAGAGCAATCTTCTTATATTTCACCTTCAGGTCTGCTGTCTCAGCACCCTCTCCTGTCTTTCTGAAGTAAACAAACAAGGAAAGAAGGAAGCTGCTTGGCAGCATCATGAAATGTTACCTGTTGTTCTACTGTTACTTCTGCAGTATAAGGTTATCACCTTAATACCATCAGCAAAGTACAAAGAGCCAGAGAAAAATTATGTAAACCCATTAATTACCTTTATCTATTTCTTCTAATGATCTAAGAAAATAATAAAATGTCATTTTGCTTTAAACAGCAGTGGACTTTCCTTCTGAACAGTAAAATAACCCAAACACTAATCTTTGGTAGGGGGTTATAGTAGATTCAGTTTGCTGACTCAAGGCAGCTCCTCAGAAAACTGATTAACTAAACTTCAATACTTCTTTTGACTTTATTTGTCTTATGATTCTTTCATTTGAGTTTTATACATAACAGCTGAGAGGAACTGACCAACACTAAATGGAATTCTCTTGACTGACTACAAACTATGCTGTTAAAACATAAACCAGAAACCAGGTCTTAATTTGAATAAAATGTACTTCACCATTGTCTTAGATGGAGAAAACTTCCCCCCTCTCAGAGGTCACTCCCCAAATTGTGAATTTTAGTGTACCAGGGAAGCCAGCAGTAGATGTTTTGTCTCTTTTCTAGTGATAACTGGACTGTAGTTGGTACATCTGATTGTTTTACTTCTTTTTCACTTATGGCATCCCTGCAAACATGGCAAAGAAATAACGTAACTAAAATAGTGAATCACATTTCTGAGTGGCTTATGGGGAAAGCAGTGCTTAATATCCTGTCTGACACTTGTCAAACAGTCATTACCTGTTTCTCCAGGTAATTCATTGGTATGGCACTAGGTTAAAACTACCCTTTCTGCTCTGTCAGGCTCTTTTAATGTGATGTTATCTATATGTAACATACACCGGGGCTAACACAAGGACTCAGAGAAGGCCAGCTTACTTTTTACTTTATACGATTAACAGTATAACAGATTTAGTGCTGCTCGGTTCTGTAGTAAAAATCCCATAGTGTTTTGACAAGTGTTTCACACTTGTTTGTGCTGATGTCCAACAGTTATTGGGTTTTGGCACTTTGGAGGACATTTGAATTCATCCATTGACCCTGTAGATTTGTCTGGGAGAGTAGTCCAGAGTGCCATGTTGTCTACAAACAGATATCCCCCTAGTTAGCTTCTCTGAAGGTACTTTCCCACGTGTATGAGTTGGGCATGATGTTGTCTGTGTAAGCAGAAAGTGTCAGACTGATTTAAAGTGCTTTTTGTCAATATAAAGAGTAACACAGAACCCACTTTTATGGCACAGCTGGACTTTTTCTAATATATAATTAAAAAAAAAAAAAAAAAAAAAGACAAAGAATCTGTTTGTTTATTTGTAATAGAAAATTCCAAGTTTATTATTTGAGCTAAAACCTTCTTGGTCCTTTAAAGGCAGGACTTTTCAGGTTGAGCTCAGATCACCTAAACCTGGCAGGTAAGTAATGCCCTACACCTTTACTCAATGTCACAGAAAGAGACTGACAATGCCAATTAAAAGACAAGACAATGGTGTGGTAATGTATGTGTGAGAGGAGTTACTCATGATGAACAGGAGAGGTGTTTAGCATTTAAAGAGCCCATGTAGGAATACTAATTTGCCAACTCAACTGTCTAGGCCTAAAGTGGATGAAGAGCTTATAGGTACAACAGGGGCTGTTCAGGACACCTATAATAGGTATCTCCACTCGTTTGCCTGTTGGCCTGTCATATTACAGTCTTTATGCAGGCATTCTAGCAAGACTTGCCTCTGAAAGTGTCTTATATGAGCCAGTGTAAAGATCAGTTTCTCTTCAACTCCCACCCTATGTCAATGCCAAAAGAAAGAGACTGCTAATTCATGCTGATGAACAAACACATGACTTCGAAACACCTGGAGATGAGTGGTTATACAGAGAACAGGAAGAGAATGAGAGCTCTGGGATTAAATGTGTGCCTTCTGGCAGATGTGCAATATCAAGGGAGATGATAGTAGAAGTCGGAAGTAAAGCTAAGGGTGGTTGGGGGGTGGCGCACTCATGTTCTCATGCCACCAGGCCGCCTATTGAAAAATAAAGTGGAGCCTTTCTATGATTAATCTAACGGCTGGGGATTGTTCAAGGTGGTGTGGGTCAGCTGTGCACCACTGCTGATACACATACTTGGCTTAAGGGCAACTGGGGCACAGATGGAAAGAAAATCTTTGCATGGAAAATGTTCCACTTGTAAATAAGCCAACTTGAATTGCTTTGTACTGAAGAAGAGACAGAGTAGTTACGTGGTAGCCAAGAAGGGAAGCAAGAAACTTCAGTGTTCTCCCACTGACTGTCCAGCTTTTCAGTGACGTAATGGCACAAAGCTGTTCTTAGGAATTAGCTCTTCTGGTGCCAAATTTCCTAGTTCCATCCTATGTACAATATGAAGCATATTCTGTGGGAATAGAACCAAAAAATAAGCCTGTTTTCTTCATTTTAATGCTATTTCCAGTTTTCTTCAGGGGAATGCAGCTGCAGATGTAGGTATACTCAGTAAGAGGGCTGAAGAAATGGAGGTTCCCCATGTTGTAAGTGAAGGAGAGCTCTTGTTTCCCCTGATCTCCGTAGATAACGAAGCAATAACAGTGAAGAACCCAAAGTGTCTGCTTTGTTCTATTTAGCTAGAAGGTTGTGGAAGAAAAATCAGATCACCATCACTATTCAGAAGAAATCACAAAGGATGGAGACTCAAGATGTACAAACCATCAGGGAAACAAAACAATGAAATAAGTGACAAAGAAATGCTTTAAACCAGATGATGATTATTCAAGTTGCTTTAGAAAAACTTGGAAAAAAAATTTCCTTTGTTAATATTTGCTTGCTTCCTTCTACCTTCAGAAAAGCTGCTGGAGATCCTTCAGGAGACTAGCTAAAAATGTTAGGCAAAACAACTGAAAAGTTTATTTTCATTCCATATGTGTGCATCTGCTTAAAACAAACTCAGCAGAGCAAACATAAATCCTAATGAAAACAAAGTACAAGTATGGAAAATTCTAATTCAGACTTTAATTGTGTTGCATCTATAACAACTGTAGCACAGCTACTGCAGAAACTAATTTACTTCCATCCTCTGAGCTGAATTTCTTTTTCACCCTCAGTTTTACCTTAAAGAATATGGCTGTGATTTTCTGGATATAGATATTGTCACTGAAGTACCTCCAAATTTGTTTAATTCACCAGACACTGGAACAGCTGTTTACAGAGCAGTCTGTTGTCATCATCCAAAGATCTCATGAGACAAGCAGGAAAATCGTTTTGTTTTCACAGTGACAAGAAAAAAAAAAACAAAAACAAAAACAAAAACAAAAAACCCAACCCCATGGTTGTGAAGTGTGGAAGAAAGTACTCTTTAATCTAGGTCATTGCTTCTCAGAACAATATGACTTTGCTCAGTTAAGTGTTTCATGGAGAACTAAGAAACATGGTATATTTACTCATGGATGCTACATTTCGCCCTTGTTTCCTTCTCAGGGTTTGGCAGGCAAACTCTCCTCTTTCCACATTGGAAGGATATCTCAGAGAGAATGGTGTTGGCTTAGGATCTGACACATCTGGGACATGTTCCTTACTCTGTTGCAGATTTATTGCATGAGTTTACATAAAGGGTCCAGACTGGACTTGAAAAGAAACTAATGTCAAAATGTAACAATGAGGCATCACTAACATTCATAAAGTCCTTGCAGAGTTGTAAACACAGAGAGACGTGGTACTGTCAACTTTTGCCTTTGCATGAGTGATATTCTCAAACCAAGATTGGCATGCTGAAAGCATAACTAACAGAAATGAACATCTGCAGAACAAGACCTTCTGGGATGATTGTGTTGGGCTTTTTTATATACTAAAACAATGTTTGGAATATCATTCTGGGCTTAAATCAACATTATGCCTTACAAAAAGTAAAAAGTTGACCTGTATCTCCCACACATTGAGAAACAAACACCAGGAAGTTGAGTATGCTCCAGTGTGTTGTTCACAGACTATTTCTGAAGCTATTCTGTTGTGTTGTTGTTTTTTTTTTGTCTCTAAATAATTAAAACATCAGTTATGTCTGAGAATGAAGAAAGAAATCAAGAAGCTGACTCTCTAAGCCAATTGGCAGGCAAGAGAATTGAAATGAAAGCCCCATCTTTCTCCACATACTTTGCATCTGGCTGTGTTATACATCTTCAGAGAATTACAGGATCATTGAGGTTGGAAAGGACCTCTGGAGTCAAAGAGTAAGACAGAGGTCCTTTTAAGCTATAGATTTTGACTCTTAGGCTATACTTAAACTGCAGGAAATGCAAACACTTCCCAGCTCCATACCCTTTTGTCCAGTCTAGTTGCAATCTGATTCGATGTCAGGGTGAGATTTAGGTATGTACATTTTCCTTCCTCGCTTCCCCTCACCTGCTGCCATTTACATGGGAAGAAACCCTCAGTATACAGGCTGACAGGACCCTGGGTCCCCATTTGTGAAGTGAGGACAGTATAACATCAGTAAACAGTAACACTTAATGAGTCTTCCAAGAATTTAAGCCTTATGAAGTTCTCAGATGAGCAATCATTTCTACTCAATTCATTTCTTTTTCTTCATAATGAGTAGTAGAGAACAAATATAATGTAATCCTTGAGTGTCTCCCATTTTATAACATGGAGTTTTTTGTAGGTGTGGCTCTTATGTGGTCTGCTTTCCATCTCATTTCCAAACCTCAGTGCCGTTGTACATACACTCACCAGAAAATAAGGGGAGGGCTGTCAGAGAGGTGTTAGTCTCCACCCTGCTCTTGAAGTGGACGGCCTGTGGGCCTGCAACCTGCAGAACAGTAACAGCCCTTCCTGGCACAAGAAGAGCTGCAGTGCCTCTGCCTCTCCCATGATCACTGAAACAGAAACAACATGGGGTTTCCTTCTTCCAAAGATAACGTCCTTTCTCCCAAATAGAGGCTGCTGATATTGTCATATATGATATGTTGTAAATGTACACATCACTGGCCAGAATGAAGTCCCAGAGGGGAATTCATTTTGTGGGAAAAGGCTGAGAGAGCTGTGCTCTTTCTCAAGGGAGAGGAAAACATTTCATTCTGAGCTAAAAGCTTGTATTTGTTATTTTTAGTCAAACTAATAAATACTCCATGTTGGCGAAGATAAAAGCAAGGACATGAAAAAAGAAATACATGGACAAAACCATGTCATGTTAGAGGGAACAAATAGACAGAGTCATATCAGAAGAGGCTCTAGGGAAATAAAAATACAAACGCTTTCCTGGGAATATTCTTTTTGTTCATTTTATTCTAGTACTGAGCAAAACTTGAAATGAGCCAGTATTGTGGGAGGGGGCTAGTATTTCTCCCAGTTGTGCTAAACAGTGCATTTTCAGTCTGCAGCTACAAGATTCAGCTAGATATTCATCATTGTTGTCATTTAACAAAGTGTAGAGAGAAGGATGGAGGAAGGAATATGACCACCACCAGTAATTACCATAGTCCAGTTAAGGGGAGGTTGCCTAGAGATTTAGCAAACTTTGGTGTTCAGAGAAATCATAAGGTAATGCTGCAGATGAACAGCCATCTGCTGGGAAGGCTGATGGGAAAAGTTCTATAGAAGTTCTACCAAAGCATAATGTGGATGGAAAAAATGTGTTTCCTTGCTGAATGAGTACGATGTGGAAAAAAACATGGCAAGAATATATCCTAATGAATTATACAGTTTAAAAATGGAAACAAGTAGCACATGTGAATGACAAAGAAATAACTGATGGATTTAGAACAGGAAAAAATAAAGAAGAAAGCAAAAAAGGAAGAGGAGTAAGCTTGAATATATGACTACAAGAGGGAAAAGATCTTTGCATTATAGTCACTAAATAAAATATGCTGAGAAAACAAATGCTTAATACCTTTGTCAGATATGCATGCTAGAAAAACCTAAAGGCTTATCCAGTTAGACAGCTCTAATAATAATCACCTGATGTATTTCAAAAATCACATCCAAGAAATAGTTAAATTTTGCAGGGAGTGCCTGAAACAAAGCATATGAATGATTGATTCAGTCTGAATATATTTTTTAAAGTAGGCAATCTACAGTGCCTAAGGATATCCCATGAATAGAGAGAGTCTTCATCAGAATAAGTGATAGTTCAAGTCAATTTCTGGTCTTCAGGATAAAATTCTTCACTTAGAAGGAGAATTAAATTCTTTCTTTGATAAAAAAAAAAAAAGTCCTTAGTGAGTAATAAAAAGGAAGTGTGATGCAAAACTTCATAATTATAGTGTATGTTATAATAACACAACTATGGGTTATTAATGTTAGCAAGACATTTTCTGCAGTTTGGCAGCGTACAACATATGACAATTAAACATTCACAGATCAGAAGAATATGAAATTGGTTAAAGAAAGCACTTAAAGTCCCAAAGACCAATCCGATATTTGTGGAGGTTCCTTAAAAGTAATTCTTGGTCCAGTATTACGCAGAGTTTTCCACATTACTGTCTACATTGACCTCAAAGGATAATTATTAGGAGACTTTCCAAAGCTGAAATGATTACAAATGTTTGGATAGAAGTGAATCAAATAATTAGGATGGTATTCAACAAAAGCAAACATTAGTTCTCCAAACAGGATGTATAACAAATGCAAATGAAATTATTTCATTCATCAGATACTCCATATTGCACCACTTGCTAGATTGCTTACAAATGTAACCATTTCTTTAGCTAAGAAGGTGTGTTTGCAAATGTAGGACATGTGGAGAACTAGTGCTTGTAAACTTATTCCATGCAAAATTCACCCACTAGTTTAATCATGCAAATTACATTTGCAAAAGAACTGACTCTGCAGTCTAGATCAGGAATGTGGTTTTTATTACCAGGTGATAGAAAAGTAGTTAAAATTATAATAGGAGGGAAAACTAATTATAAAATCCAACATACACACATTCTATTGAGAGAATTCTAGAGCACTGGAATGTGGCAGGCCAAGGAAGCATATGTGAGGGGAAGAGGAGGGATTCCTTCATGACTTTTCATGAGGTGCACCATTTCATCTGTCTGGTTTGTTAAGAGCAGAGCAGACACATCATGCAGAGCTGAGAGCACTGCTTATGCTTTTAACTTGATCCGTAAAAAATTGCAATTCATAATCACTTCTTGCATCTCACCTCTCCCCTGAGCACTCATTTCATTTAATCTTATTGAAAGTTGAGTGGAATTTCACCGTACTTCACTCTAATGGAGAAAAAGATCTGACCCCAGGTTGGAGATACCATAAACTAGAGAGCAAACCATTGTACAGGTAATTAATATTTGTCAAAGACAGAGACCATAAAATATATATTACTTGGATGTCACTTGTTTTCTTCCTCCAGCATTTCAGAGCCCATGTAGTTAAGCACTATCAGAATGATGGATACACATGCCATTCTCAGCATTTACACCCAGGCAATGATTGATTAGGCATGAGAAAGGAAAGGAGGAGATAAGGGTCATACCCAGACAAAGCCATTCAATAATCATTTAGTAAGGAAGCAATGAGAAATCCAGTCGGTCTTTAATTAAACTCACAAAGCCAAAAGGTTTTCAGTCTACATTTGAGATAAAGAGCAAAGTCCATGCTTTAAAAAAAAAAAAAAACAACCCAACAAAATTAGAAGACAGGCATCTTTATGCTGAGGTTGAAGGGGGAATTAGTAAATGAATTGCTTCTTTAAGACAATCAGGTGCTAAACAAGAAGAAAGAAGGGAAGGGTTTTGTGCTCTTTTATTTTGTATGGTGCAACTGTAAGAAGGATTTGATGCACTCTGTAAAGTTATTCTCCAAAATATTCTTATTTTTTTCCTCTCCTGTTCCTTCTGAACACTTCATGAGCAAGTGGAAAAGTGGTAAATTTATGACATGGGCTGTAATGCAGCTGTTTCCTTAAGGGAGAAGCAATTATTAAACTTAACAACTAGTTTATAATATGCTAGTGCCTAGAAAAAAGAAGAACAGTATTTAAAATTCTGGTTTCTATTTTTTAACTCTTTTGTGAGTTGCAATTTAATTCTAGTGACTGGAATAGGAGCTGTGAGAAGGAAAAAAAAAAAAAAAATCTCGGTTAGAGACTCAAACTGTCTGATCTGTTTAGGGAAGGCCTGAGATAACTCCCCAGCCAGTTCTTAGTTAACCACAGAGACTTCTCTGACTGAGCCAGAAATTACTAAACTTGACACTAAAGATATATAAAGTGTATGTTAAAAGAATATAAGCTCTTTACCACCCAGAAATTACATTTAGAGTCATGAATAATTTAGTTTGGATGGGACCTCTGGAGAACATCTGATCCAACCTCCACTCAAATCAGGGCTAGCTTTGAAGTTTAGTCCAAACTTAAATCAAGATTAGGTTGCTCAGAGCCTTGACCATGCAGGTTTTGAGTAGCTCTATAGCTGATGATTCCAGCTCTGGGTTACTCATTCCAGAAAGTGCAACACCCATCATTAATTCATGGGAGAAGTGTTAATACAGATTTAAAGTCTCTTTTCCCCTATCTCCTTTCTTTAGGTAGAATTCAGAAGTATAGCTTCTAACTCTATCCTTCAGATACAACAAATTTATAGAAGACCACTAGGACACAAGTCTTTGGCTGAACACAACCACCAAAATTCTTTTTGGGCTAATTCTTTGTCATAAAGGATTTAAGGGGTAGTTGTCTCCATCTTGGTGGAGGACACAATAGAGCAATACCATGTGGCCTAGCTGCTTTAAGGGGGAACTGTGACCTGGAAATCCTCATACTTTTCTCTAAGATTCTATGATTTGGCACTAAACTAACTGAACCCCTGATCACCTAATGCAGCCCTGTTGCTTTTCAGCATGCTCCAGACCACGCAGGGAGACGTCTGTCACGCTCATAGAACTCCACATGTTTGTCCTCTAGAGAGGCTGAAATGCCTTTCTGGGGTAGGATGGTCAGTCTTTAGTCTAGAAGTAGCTTCTTTTATAGAATTTACCAGAGATGCAATTTAGGCAAAGACCATTGACTACCTCCCTTATCTTCTGTGGAGCAGATATGGATTTTGTGTCTCAGTCAATTGTTAACTCTCTTTCCATATATCTCATTGTATTGCTCTAAAATCCTTATGTGCTATTTATTTCCTATGTGGTCTGAATGTTTCTACTTCCTTAGGAATTGTGCCTCTTGAAATTACTGAGCCAGCATTCAGCTTTCTTCATAAGTTTCAAGTAACACTATATATAAGACATTGGTTAGCTTTAAGTGTCCAAAACCACATGTGCATATGTGTCCATAAACTACAATCCAAACAACTTGTCTGCTGTCACTGATATTAATGAAATCAGTGTTTAGCAGCAGTGTTGTCTCTTAGCTAATCTAAAGAGATCCAGAAAATCTTTGCTATGGATGTTATACAGCCCCCTGCTTTGTTCTTTACTGGCTGTCCTTTTCTAAGTAGTGCTTGTGTTTGTAGTTCCAAATGCTATTGATTTTTAACTGATATCTAAAACTGGTATAAATCCCAGCACCTCTTGGACACTATCTTCAGCTCTTAGCTGGTTATACTGCATGAGTCATATTGATTTGAAGGGAAAGTAGCTAACAGCAGCGCTTGTTTTTAGATCAAGAGAAGTATTTATCTTGAACTTCTACTCCCCTTTTTGGAAAGAAAATGTGTGATCTGAAAACTAATATAAGTATTTATTTGCCACAGTGGTCTTGGTGAAAATACAGTCAAACTGCATTCTGTGAGAAGATGGACAACAATAGTTCATGCTCCAATCATCTCTAATAATTTATGCTTAAGACTGCTCTTATGGAACAAGGCAAGGGCTGACAGTTACAAAGAGAGAGAGTATACTCTTAATGGACAAAACCTACTATGCTCATAATGAATATAATACTTTGATACATGCAAACTTCCATGCTACTTCAGAGATTTAGTAGTGTGCTGAAAAGGGATAAAATAATAATTAGAGAGAAAGACATGAGATTGAGGCCTTTTTTAAACTGAAATACCTGTTTAGATATTTCACTCAAATCTTATCAGACTTTAACACAGATGTACAAATTTTTTTCCGGTAATAATAAGCACAGCTGCTGATCTCAGATGGTGCAAAGAAGCACTTCGCAGCAGCAGTGCTACCTCCTTGTAAGGAATCATGGAGGCAAATTGTGAATGAGTGACACAACTGCAGTTTGCATTGATATCCAAAGCAGAGTGGTACAGAACCACCAGCAAGTATAGAAAAGTAATTTACAACATGTCTGACTACAATTGCACTCAGTATATATCAAAAAACCTCTAACAGACAAAAATCTCCAAAATGCTGATGCAGATAAGGTAAGAGTTTGAGAGAACAGGCTAGACTGCATTACTGGTGCCTGTTTAGTTAAGAATTATCCTGCCTCACATTGTAACCAAAGCTGTTGTCTGCCGCTGGATTTAATGAGAACCCACTTAAAGCAGCATCAATTTCTGAGCTGAAAGTCTAACCTACTGCTCTGATAAGGCCTCGGCCACTGCTCGTACAACTGATTCCTTAGAACTTTCAGCTCCAGACATGAAGTGTTGGGTGCTTCCAACCCACTGCCACCCCACACCTGCACCTAGCATCCCCCACAGCCCTGGCTGGAGCCAAGGCTGAGCACAATGACCAGCTCTGGGGGGAGCAGGCAGGAGGAGCGGTGCCACATAAACCCCAGCTCACTGCACAGCAATCACAAAACTTGTTAACAAAGGAGAAGCCAGGGAAATTCAGGAAGCATTGTACCATTTCTGATGAAAGTTACGTTCCCTGTAGGATGATGTGCACATGAAAAGAGAAGGAATAAGTCTTCATGCAGCTCTAGAGGAGCTGGGAACGTTCCAGCAGGTTGGACAAAATCTCTAAACATACTTGGTTATGAATATTCAGCTTTCTTTAAAAGTGTTTTCAAATTTATTAATTAATTCTCCAACAAATATATTAGAATAAATAAACTAAATAAAATTTTTTGTAAATCTCTTTTTCATAGTTTCCTTGTGCATATCATATCCATATTAATGTCCATAATTTTCATCTGCAATGCCAGTTACTTGGGCTGTTTCTGTGTCAAATCATTTGTCTTTCTCTTTCTATCACACAAAATACAAGAGCATTTTTGAAACTGCTGTCCCATTTATTCCTTGATGGGCTATAATAGTCCTAATCAATATTGTGTTGGAGTCCATTTGGCCCTCAGCATTGTCATTCTTTCAGCAAATGGGAGTCATTTGCTGTCTCATACAAAAATAAAAAAGAGATTTATACTTTTTATTCTTGCAATTAACTCTGCTTGTTCTTTGTGCAGAAAAAAGTAATAAAAGTCAGTTGTTTTGTTTTGTTTTCTTTTATTTTTCTTCTTTTCTAGAAGAAATCAGAAATAAGTTTTCTGTAAAAAAGTGGGACGGGAGGGGAGAAGCTGAAGAACCTTCTGTATGGTAGACATCTTCAAGAAATTTGTAACAAACTACCTTCCATAAGAGTAGAGTTAGTGCTCATAGCCAGAATCAGTGTGAGAAAGAGTATTTTTTGTAGATTTCATTTTACATGTTTGGAACACCACTCTGGGCTTGACATGTTTACCTCAACCTCAGATTTAATATCAGTGGGTGTGTTATAAACATACCAACTGGAAGGTAGAAAAGCATTTCCTATGCCTTTTTCTCACAGCGTTCCCATTTCTTATCTTATTTCATACCAGATGCAATCAACACATGATTTTTTAAAAATAAAAATCTATAAAGACCAAAATAAGTAGGAAAGAATATATCTAGGTAAACTTTATGCTACTTTTTTATATTTTTGACTAAACTCATCAGCTGCTAGAACAGCATAGAAGAATGTTGCTAAAAAATCATCAAATTCTATTCTTGGGTTAACTTAGGGTTCTTCTTATTCCAGCTTTTCCTATCCTTCGTCACACATCCTGAGCAGACCAATCACCAAATACAGCGAAGATTAAAGGTCAATTTCCATCCTGTGTTTGGCAATGTAATAAAGTACACAGCTGTGAACTTTAGCCTGGTAATCAACTGAAGTGCTATATAACAGAAGTCTATATAATCATGAGCAGCTTTGAAAAGGTAAAAATGGAATAATCATTCATTCTCTCTTCCAGTGGAGAAGATGATTTTCAATTTTTGAAGATGTGTCAAGAACAAAAGAAAAGTGGTTCTTCATAGAAAATGTTGTTCTGCTATGGAACTTCTTGCCATAGGATGCTGTGGATGCTAACATATACGTTACTTTAGAAGGCAACTGTAGAAATTCTTGGAAGAAAACTCCTCTTAGAGCAAGATACAGAATCACAGAATCAACTAGGTTGGAAAGAACCTTGAAGATCATCTAGTCCAACCATTAACCTAACACTGACAGTTCCCAACTACACCATATCCCTCAGCACTATGTTAACTCTACTCTTAAAACACCTCCAGGGATTGGGACTCCACCACCTCCCTGGGCAGCCCATTCCAACGCCCAACAACCCCTTCTGTAAAGAAATGCTTCCTAATATCCAGTCTAAACCTTCCCTGGCACAATTTGAGGCCATTCCCTCTTGTCCTATCGCTTGTTACTTGGTTAAAGAGACTCATCCCCAGCTGTCTGCAACCTCCTTTCAGGTAGCTGTAGAGGGCGATGAGGTCTCCCCTCAGCCTCCTCTTCTCCAGACTAAACACCCCCAGTTCCCTCAGCTGCTCCTCCTACGACCTGTGCTCCAGACCCTGCACCAGCTCCGTTGCCCTTCTCTGGACACGCTCGAGTCATTCAATGTCCTTTTTGTAGTGAGGGGCCCAAAACTGAACGCAGGAATCGAGGGGCGGCCTCACCAGTGCCAAGTACAGGGGTCAGATCCCTTCCCTGTCCCTGCTGGCCACGTTAGTGCTGACACAAGCCAGGATGCCATTGGCCTTCTTGGCCACCTGAGCACACTGCTGGCTCCTGTTCAGCCCGCTGTCAATCAGCACCCCCAGGTCCCTCTCTGACTGGCAGCTCTCCAGCCACTCCTCCCCAAGCCTGTAGCGCTGCTGGGGGTTGTTGTGGCCTAAGTGCATCCCCCGGCATTTGGCCTTATGGAAACTCCTCCAGCTGGCCTCAGCCCATGGCTCCAGCCTGTCCAGGTCTCTCTGCAGAGCCTCCCTACCCTCGAGCAGATCAACACTCCCACCCAACTGGGTGTCATCTGCAAACTGACTGAGGGTGCCCTCGATCCCCTCATCTAGATCATCAGTAAAGATGTTAAACAGGAGTGGCCCCAAATCCGAGCCCTGGGAGACACCACTTGTGACCGGCTGCCAACTGGATTTAACTCCATTCACCACCACTTTCTGGGTCAGACCATTCAGCCAGATTTTTACCGAGCAAAGCATGTGATCATCCAAGCCTCACGCAGCTGGTTTCGCCAGGACAATTCTGTGGGAAACGGTGGCAAAGGCAAACAACTCCACAGCCTTTCCCTCATCCAGGTCACCCTGTCATAGAAGGAGATGAGGTCTGTCAGGCAGGACCTGCCTTTCATAAACCCATGCTGACTGGGCCTGATCATCTGGTTGTCCCACATGTGTTGTGTGATGGTACTCAGGATGAGCTGCTCCATCAGCTTCCCGGGCACTGAAGTCAAGCTGACAGGCCTGTAATTTCCCGGATCATCCTTCCAGCCCTTCTTATAGATGGACGTCACATTGGCCAATTTCCAATCTGTTGGGACCTCCCTGGTCAGCCAGGACTGCTGGTAAATGATGGAAAGTGGCCTGGCGAGCACCCCAGCCAGCTCCTTCAGAACTCTCGGGTGTATCCCATCCGGTCCCATAGACTCGTGTGTGTCTGTGTGATGCAGCAGGTCACTGACTGTCTCCTCCTGGATTGCAGGGGGAGTCGTTCTCCCAGTCTCTGTCTTCTGGCTGAGGAGGCTGGATTCCCTCAGTACAACTAGTTATTAAAGACTGAGGCAAAGAAAGCATTAAGCACCTCAGCCTTCTCCTCATCACTTGTTACCGTGTTTCCTCCTGCGTCTAGCAGGGGATGGAAACTCTCCCCAGTCTTTCTTTTGCTACTGACATAGACACATTTCTTGTTGTCCTGGATTGCTGAAGTCAGATAAATTTCCAGCTGGGCTTTAAGCCTCCTGATTTCCACCCTGCACAACCTCACAGCCTCTTTGTAATCATTGTGAGTGTCTAGCCCCTTCTTCCAAGGGCTCTAAACTCTCCTTTTCTCCCTGAGTTCCAGCCAAAGCTCCATATTTAGCCAGGGTGGTCTTCTCTGTTGCTGGCTTCTCTCAGAGCACCTGGGGACCGCCTGCTCCTGAGCCATTAACACTTCCTTCTTAAAGAGCGCCCAGCCTTCCTTGTCCTCTATACCCTTCAGAAGAGTCTCCCATGGGATCCTTTCAAGCAGGTGCCCAAACAAGACAAAATCAGCCCTTTGGAAGTCCAGGATGACAGTTCTGCTTAACCCTCTCCTGGCCTCTCTAAGAATAGAGAACACTATTATTTTGTGATCACTGTGCCCCAGTTGTCCTCCAACCGCCACGTCATCCACCAGTCCTTCTCTGTTTACAAAGAGGAGATACAGCAGGGCACCTTCTCTGGTTGGTTCATTCACCAGCAGTGTCAGGAAGTTGTCTCCCACACGTTCCAGGAATCTCTGGGACTGATCCCCCTCTGCTGTGTTGTATTTCCAGCAGATGTCTGGGAAATTAAAGTCTCCCACAAGAACAAGGGCAAGCGATCATGAGATTTTTCCTAAGTGCCTACAGAATATTTCATCCACCTCTCTGTCCTGGGTGGGTGGCCTGTAGTAGGACATCACCTCTGACTCTGAGTGTTTCTGATTTACAAATTGTGAGGTTACTCTGGGGAAAGAGCACTCCATGTTTATTCTTTTCTGCTATGTCTTCCTTCCTATGGTTGGGTGTAACTGGTGTCAAGGTACGGGACTATATGGATCTTTGGTCTCACCTAAAACATGTGAATCTAGAAATCCAGTGAGGATGGTCAGAGATTTAGCAGAGTACCTCACTCTGTATGTTTTTTTGCACACTAGATAGAGATGCATTTATTTTAGAAAGGAGATATCATTTATTTTAAATATCTAATCCTTGGAATTACAGTGTTCTTCCCTGAAGCTCTTGTTTGTTTCCCAGATCCTTCCCTTGTTCTCCTGAACATAAGACTGATATTCACAGTGTACCTCTGGATCAGTTGGCAGACAGAGAGCATGATGTACAGAAAGGTAGGCTTTGCAGAAAGTTTCTAAGAACCTTCTTTGTTTAAAGATAGAAACAGAAGGAAGAACACCTTAAATCAAAGTGTCCAGCTCTACATTCCTTTTCCTGTTTCCATTTCTGTATCACTGAAGTATTCTTTCAGGTTGAGAGCTCTGCCAGGGCACAGAGTCATAAATTCTGCAGAACCACAGAGCCCCCTCATCTGGTGCCTGGCTATGAATACTTATTTTTTCTAAGTGTCCTTGTTTCAGCTGGGATAACGTTAATTTTTCTTCTTAGTAGCTAGAATAGTGCTGTGGTATGAGAAAAATGCTGATAATACACTGATGTTTTTAGTTGTTACTAAGAGATCAAGCACTCTCTAACTCTCTATGTCCTGCCTGTGTGCAGGTGTACAAGAAACTGGGAGGGAGCACTGGAACTAAATTAGCCTATGGAATATTCTTATATTCCATGCTTAGTATATAAAGGAGGGGCAGCCAGGAAGGAAGGGGTTCTCTCTCTTGCTTCTGGGATTGTATTTATGGGATCTTGGTGTTTTGAGATCGCTAGCTGGGAACGGGCTGGGTTATCAGTTGGCGGGTGGTGAGCAACCACATTGTGCATTACCCACTTGAACTTTCTATTATTGTTATTGTTTTGTTTTATTACAATTATTAAACTGTTTTTATCTCAACCTATGAGTATCTCTTTATCCCTCCAATCCTTTCCCCCATGTCCTGGGCTGGGGCAGGGTGAGTGAATGGCTGCGTGGTGTTTGGCTGCTGGCCAGGTTCGAACCATAACACTAAGTTTGAATGAAAATATGTCAGACATATTAAATTACTAATAACGTAATACTTTGCTACCACCATGCATCACAATAATTTGGTTTATGGCATTATAATTTGTCAATTAAAGAAAATATTTGGAATTAATCACAGGCAGGGACTGAAATTTGCATATTTGTATTCAACCTGAAGGAAATCAATTTCAAATTGAAAACTTTAAGAGTATGAAGAAACATTAATATGCTTTGATAATTTTATTTCGTGATATATCTCGGTGCTATGTTGGAGCTCTCCGTATGCAAAAAAAACAATGAGCAGAATTTCACTGTGTGAATGTTAGTTATACTTTGAGTAATACAATGAAAAATCATTGTTGTGCTTCACATTACATCACAGTTCTGTGGCAATTAGTAATTCTGTCCTGTCATTTCAGTTTTTACCCATATTTCCTCTCTTTGATACTGTCATAACCAAATCTTGTGACTTCAGTTTCCTGCCATTAATAATTAACCACTGCCAAAGCTCAGCCTAAAAGTGTCAAATGTAATGCAGCATTATTATGAATAAGAAAATTGATTATCAGTACTTTATATAGGAACTTTCTCTGACTTATCAAGTCTATTCTTGTCCATCAGACACACTCATAGGAATAAAATGTCCCTGTTTTTAATTATATATTCTATACGCACCATGGAGTTGAGCATAAAAAAACCTAAAATACTTCTGAAAGCATATTTAATGGCAAAGGTAGCTTTCTAACCCAACCATTTATATAGTTAAAATTCACTCATCCTTCCTTTTGTCTTGCCAGCATAAGAAAGTTGAGAAATAACATGACTTTCCCCCAAACTATTAAACTACAATTTGGCGGGTATTACATATTATAATACCCAATGCTATCTGTATTATATCACTGCAAGGAAAGATAACCTTTAAAGCACAGATCTCAAGAAACCAAGTCCAATGATCCAAAAGGGAAGGAGAAAGAAGTAGAAAGGAAACATAATTTGATATATGGAATACTGACTGGGGATGAAAAAGGTGGGTAACTCTTGCCACATTAACTACTTTCCCCCTGTCTTCCAGTTGCCTGAGTTTTACACTGCAAAAAGGGAACAAAAAAATATTTTGAGATGCTTAGTATTTCTTAAGTATTTCAAATGAGTCAGAAAATGAAACATAAGTGAATAAGGTACTAGAAATGAGATGTAATTAGGGAGCTTTATTTTTCATGAGGAAAAGTGACAAGTTTTAGGGAATGGAGAAAGTTTGTGGATAGAAGTCCTGGTATTTGAGGTGGTCTACAGGATTAATTATCTGCTGATCACATAATCTCAGGATTGAGGTTGGAAGGGACCTCTGGAGTTCATCTGGTCCAACCGCCTGCTCAAGCTGGGCCACCTAGAGCAGGTAGCCCAGGACCATGTCCAGATGGCTCTTTAATATTTCCAAGGATGGAGACACCACAGCTTCTCTGGGCAACCTGTTCCAGTGCTTGGTCACTCCCCCAGCAGAAGAGTGATTCCTGATATTCAGAGAGAACGTCCTATGGTTCTATTTGTGCCCATTGCCTCTGGCCCTGTCACTGGGCACCACTGAAAGAGAGCCTGGAGCTCTCTTTTGCACTCTCAGATATTTATATACATTTATAAGAACACCCTTGATGTCAGATAACACTCATTGTATCAACTCGTCCTATTTTTACGTACAGCAAATAGCAAAGAAAGTAAAGCCCATTCTGCATTCATTTAAGACGGCAAAGCAAAAGGTTATCAGGTGAGGATCCATGGAGGTGAAAGCAGCGAAGGATTTGGAGTAGCTATTGTGAAAAGTTCAATGCAAATTGAAAAGTGAAATGTTGAAAGTTGAGTGGCAAAAGATAGATATTGGGAAAGAATTGTAGTTATAAGTGATTCATGGTAGATGACAATCAGAAAATGGCAGTAACAGAGGATAATCATTAAAAACAAAGTAAAAGCTAATTGCTGGTATCTAATAATGTCAATCAAATGCTTAGAAAAGACAAGCAGTTGAAAGAAAATAACAATTGCTTAATTGCAATTGATATAATGTAGATGAAAAATGAGAGTAATAATGGTAAACTGATAAAGTTTGACTGTACTAAACTGGAACAGGTAAAGTGACATAACAGGGAAAGGGATGACTATGCAAGCTGAGTTAAGAGGATTAGTAAGGTAGACAACTGAGTAAATGTAGATAGAAAATACTCTAAAGCTGTGGTTTTAAAAAACATTATTCTGTACTGCCTAAAATTCTTCCAGTGGAGGTACTGATCCACAATAAATTTAAGTCTATAAATATTTAATATTAATTTGTTGTAGGTACCAAAAGACTATAGATCAAATTGAAAATTACTGGTCTCTGAAGAAGGACAGGAAAACAAAAAATGCAGTCCTAAATTCCTTAGGCTTAGCTGTAAATGAAAATATGTGCAATGCTTGGGAACAACCATTACAGTGACAGCAGTGCTGACATAAAGAAAGAAAAAGCAATTCTGGTGCTAAAGAAATAAATGTGCAATGAATTAAAGCAAGATGAGAGAAAAGTGCCTAGGAAAATGGAGATCCAAGTAAGCCTATTGTCATAAAGCCTATTCTCATAGTAACAGTTTTTACAATTCTCTGCCTTTGTTCAAATAACCCATTTGGACATGAGCCATGGGAGGATGTTAGCTTGTTTCAAAGATGAGTCTAATTCCAACCCATTTTCTGTCTACAGGCAACAGTGGAAGCAAACCTGTCAGCTCTAAGAATTCATTGAATTCCACTGTGGGATGGATCTAAACCCAAAGATAGAGAAAAAATCTGTTTGAACAAATACAGAAATTCTAGCTGGTAGATTATTAAAATCTTCTTTAAGTTACTGTATTTCCTTCTTTACACTTCCTGTCTTGTAACATTTCATAAAATACATCAGGTTTTCTTTTTAATGTTTAACTGAAGGATCACTCACTGAAAGTGGTGAAGAACAAACAAAGTGGTAATATAAAAACACTGAGAAAATGTTACTTGGACTAAGTGATATTTGCCACTTAATGAAATTAAATTTAGGTATTTAGCACTGATCTACCTGGGGGAAGAGATAATCTATGAGACTTTAGCTCCATGCTAACTCTTGTCAGTACCATATAGTAGAATACAATTGCATATCTGCACTGTGTGACAGTGCCACAGCTGTAATAGTCTCTAAATAAGATGTCCGAATTTGTCCCTGACAGTGTTGCGTTCAGGGTTGGGGTATAATATTCTTACCTTTCTGGCCTCATTCATTTTGTTGTATAAATGTTAAGTGTGGGTTTGCCCAACTGGTTCAATAAAGTCACTATAAAGAGTGTTAAATTGTTTATATTATAAAAAATAGAGTATTCACCTTCTAAATTAAAGCAGATAACCAAAGCACCACACGCCATCATGTTTAAATTTTCTTATTAAATTTTGGAATATTTTTCTGAATAATGTAATAAGACTTAAAACAACTGAAGATTAGGCTGCACCTTTTTCAAACATGTAAGTGTAGACTAATGCTACAGACTCTATATTCTTGCTGTTCATGGAGGCTATGCTCTTCAAAGTAGCAATGTTCGGAATTTTGCAGCTGATTCCATCTACTATAAAGAAATACAAAGAGTTATCTATATATAACAAATTGGTAGCAATATAAAAATCTTTGCCCATAATTCTGAGGTAAACTGTGGTCACCAGCTTTATCAGTCTGGCAAAAGCAATGCGTCTCACCTGTGGAGGAAACATGGACTGACTGAGGACTGAATAATGCGAAACAGAGACTTTTACAGGCTTTAAAAACTTCTGATATCAGAGAAAGACAATATCTTTCCTTCTCCTATAGAAGTTCAGAATAGCTTGTGTGTGTCTAATTAAATAACATGAAAAGAAAATTATTCCATTGCACTCACTCTTCTCTATGGGAGAGAGGCTGAAAAAACAAACATATGGCACATGTTAATTACATTCCTTCAGACTTTATTGAGGAAGTGCTTTAATGAGATGAATATGACATAAAAAATTATGGAACAGAATATACTTAATAGAAGTATTAATATGCAGAAACCATAATTAATGCTTAAAATGTTTTTTAAAAATCCTTACAGACTGGGAGACCCACTGCTATAAAAAAAGTAATCTCAAACCCAGATGATGAGTTAAAAGAGACTAAAATATGGAAGAATTTTTGAGAGAAAACATGGTTTTCCATTCATTCTCAGCATATTTAAAATCTCTGTAATGATCTCTTAACCTTCCTTCCCAAAAATTCTTTGTTTGTTGTCAAAAACAATGAATATATGGAATGAAAAGAAAGTATCTTAAAACACAGGCTTGAAAGAATACATAGATTATAATTTCTGTCAAGCTAGAAAGAGTTTCAAGAATACTGTCTTGAGCAGGTCTAAAAAACATTCTAGCATTCCCATAGGACAAGTTTAATATTTGGCATTCAGAGTTCAGATAAACTGCTTGGGAAGGTGACATTATGCCACTCCACCCTGCTGGACTCCTAAACTGGTGCGCAATAAAACAATCAGTATAGGTTGGACTAACTCCAGGGCTGCTAGAAGCTGCAATTATTTGCAATAGTATATTACTGTAGAATCAAATCTCCTGTATTATAGGTATGTCTTACAGACATTGCAACCTTGCTCTTTTATAATCCTACAGTAGCTTAACTCAAGTACCTAAGAGCAAACAAGAGTCCCAAGCAAAACAAAACATTAAGTAATAAGGTTTCCATAAAACAAACCAATCAAACCCAATCAATATTTCATTCCACATCTTTGATTATTGTGATTTTAAAAGTCCCTTTACAGTACTTTTACAAATGCATTATTTAAAAAAAGACAAATCTAACAAACAGATTTAAATGGTAATTTTGTGAAAGTATTATCATGTTGCCATGAATCTCTTTTAACTACCTGTTCCAATTTTCTGTGTGTGGCTTCCAGGAATGGAAGAAGGATTTCTGGCAGAGTTAGAATTTATGCATAGAGAGGATTCTTGCTCTGTACTTCTAATCTGTAACTGGGTCAGCTTCTCAGAAAAAACAGTAGGAAGCCAACAAGAAGGTGCTAAAACAAAAAAAACTGTGGAATGATTTTGAAATATAAGAAATAGAATTCTGGAAAAACCTTATTGTGTGAAAAAAGACATAACTTTCTTCTTTTTCTTGTTTAAAAGCATATTCAATAACTGGCAGACAAGTGAGCAAGGCTTGAGGAACTCTCAAACGCACTTTTGCCTGCAGCGGCCAGCTTCCAAAGCTTATGCTTTATTAACAAATGATTAAACAAATACAAAAGAGGTTAAAGGACATTTCAGACCTTGCTAAAATTAAGACAAGAGAGTGGTAGATTTGGAGCACATAGAAATATTTGAGAATTGCTCAATTTACTGTTTCTGGTGTATAAAAATATGTGCTGAAACAAAACATTTCATAATGAACCCACAGTCCTCTCTGAAAAATAAGATACATTCAGTCTAGTACACTCTAATGGTTAAACCTTTTCCACCCCAAAGACAAGACACACAGTACATGTAGGACAGTAAAACCAGCCTGGTAGGAAAACAAATTTACATGTTTGTAGCTAGCACCAAAGGGAGAAAGGGAACACAAATAGTTTCTGCTTTAATGAAGTTTCAAAAGTCCAGGATATGTTAGGTTTTCTCAGATGTTCTTTTAAACTATTCTAATGTGTGCCAGTGTCCAGATCCTCTTCCTCACAGGGTTAGGCTGTGCCAACATGGGCAACGTAGCTGCCTGGCCCTGGCCTCGAGAAGCCACAGCCCTTCTTCATAAGCTCAGACTCTTGCCCTTGGTCTCTGCCTGAGAGATGTTGCAGCCATGGCTGTGTGTCACTGTTTTCCTTCACTGAATCAGACCTGACACTGGCTTGTGGGCTGATCTTCCTAGTCTGACCATGCACGTATCTTGTCACTGTGGTCTTGCCCAATGACAATCAAACCTTGGCTGAACCAGGTTATCATCACTGTGTCTACCATGATTGCCTTACTCTAGTGTGGTGGGACTCCCTCCACTGCCACTGCCTCTGCCTGCCTTGACTCTCGGCTGCTCTTTCTGTACAAAGCATCCCACCCTTGCCACTCCCTGACAAAACTCCATTTACTTCACTGCCGTCATGGCTTTGATCCATAATGCTGTCTTCACAGGCTCTTTCCCAAGGAGATAATCACTATACTGAATAGTGGATGTGAGATGTGACTTAGCAGACAGGAAGCTCTGGGAAAATTGTAGGGCACTGCATAGTCTAAGGGCCTGAATCTAGGGACCCAAACAAAGCAATTCGTTAATCTCATTAATTTAGTAAACCCTCTTAAAATATACAAGAAAAAATGGAAGATCAGAACGGTATGGGCATTGTGAACTGGTGTATGGGGTTTGTGTGGCCAGGTTTTGGTAGCAGGGGAGTACAGTGGTGGCTTCTGTGAGAAGCTGCTAGAAGCTTCTCCTGTGTCTGTCAGAGCCAATGCCAGATGGCTCCAAGAAGGACCCATCGCTGGCCAAGGCCAAGCCCATCATCAGTGGTGGTAGCACCTCTGTGATAACATATTTAACAAGGGGACAAAAACTGCTGTGCAACTGCAGCTGGGAGAGAGGAGTGAGAACATGTGAAAGAAACAACTCTGCAGACACCAAGGTCAGTGAAGAAGGAGGGAGAGGAGGTGTTTCAGGCACCAGAGGCAGGCTGTGCCCCTGCAGCCCATGGAGGTTAACGGTGGAGCAGAGATCCACCTGCAGCCCGGGGAGGACCCCACACTGGAGCAGGGGGATGTGTCCGGAGGAGCTGTGACCCCGTGGGAAGCCTGCACTGGAGCAGGCTCCTGGCAGGACCTGTGGACCCATGGAGAGAGGAGCCCACACTGGAGCAGGTTTGCTGGCAGGACTTGTGACCCTGTGGGGGACCCACGCTCGAGGAGTCTGTTCCTGAAGGACTGCAGCCTGTGGGAAGGACTCATGTTGGAGCAGTTCATGGAGGACTGTCTCCCATGGGAGGGACCCCATGCTGGAGCAGGGGAAGAGTGTTAGGAGTCCTTTCCCTGAGAAGGAAGGACCAGAAGAATCAAGGTGTGATGAACAGACTGCAACCCCCATTCCCCATCCCGCTGTGACACTGGGAGGCAAGAGGTAGAGAATTCAGGCGTAAAGTTAAGCCTGGGAAGAAGGGAGAGGTGGGGGGGCAGGTGTTTTAAGTTTTAATTTTTCTCGTTACCCTAATCTGATTCAATTAGTAATAAATTAAACTAATTTCCCCGAGTCTATTTTGCCCATGACGGTAATTGCTGAATAATCTCCTCACCCTTATCTTGACCCACAAGCCTTTCATCATATTTTCTCTTCCCTGTCCTACTGAGGAGGGGAGTGATAAAGTGGCTTTGGTGGGAACCTGTCATCCAGTCATGGTCAACCCACCACAACTGCGTAGAATTTAGGTCTAATGTTTGTGTGTCTGCACCCTGGTGAGTGTACCAACACAACAAGTATGCTCAGCTGAAAATCTAGAGTAGTCAATGGGTATTACTAATGTTAGGGTAATATTTTTGGTCTCATCCAGTCTTAGGAATAGAACGTTTCATCTCAGTGAGGCCTATCATTCAGGAGTCCTTGTATGTAAAAGAAGCAAAGTATTGTTTGGCTGACCTCTCACTGCCATAAAAATTCCAGACTCTCAAGATTCTCTAGGAAGTTTACAGGGCACTCCTAAAGGGTTTCTAAACGGAACTGGCATTCTGATGGAGCTAGGCATACTAAATAATTCTGTTACAGGGACTAAAATGTCTAAGAAACTGAAATGCACAATTCTTTCTGGTCCCTAGGAAGTTTACTTTCTGTTCCTCTGAAGCCTGACCATCAGTTTCTAGCTCTCTTCTTCATCCTCTACTTGAACTGCAGACTCCCAGTTTCTTACTCACTACTTATATCCGGAAGTTTCTTTCCATTCAAACCGCATTTTCTTCCCTTGGGAAATAACTATTTCCCCCTAACTCCAGAGGGATCCATCTCATCCTGTCACTCTCTTTAAAGATATGCAACCCAAAGCCAGAGAAAAAAAGAGATAGTGTAGCTTGTGTCAGCCAGTAGGTCAAGGTTGGGATTGAAAGTAGTAAAGAAGGTCTAGAAGCAAAGAATGTGTGAGATTTATCTGAGGAGATATTATCATTCCAGAATTCTATGATTATCCCAAAAAGTTGTGGTCTCAGAATAGAGATTTCTAACAAAATTGGGTCAGTACCATATCCCTGGGCATCTGAAAATGCAGTACTTTTAATTAAGAAGCCAAAAAAAAATTGACTAATACAATTCTAGGATCATAAGTATAATCTCAACAGGACAAAAAAGGGTAAGAACAAATTTTGAAGCGAAGTATAACTGAATTCATGAAAGTGAAGAGCAAAGGGAGATAATGCAATGTGCATTTTGCCAAAAGTACAGTATACCAGCTAACCTAATAGCTTCTTATCTTACAATAACTGGTTCTCTAGGCCAAGAAAACCAACTTTAAGTCAAATGACAATAGTGGAACAAAACAAATGGATAACTGGCCATTATTAAATTTAACTTGGAAACTGGATGGAGTTTCCTTTTGATAAATTTCCTAAGAATTAAAATTCAGGACTGGATTTTTTATTTAGGACTTTAAACTTGTTTCTTGTCTTTCTTGTAGTGGTCCTTAAAAATGACTTACATAGCTATTTCAATTAACACACCTATTTGAGCAATCAGAATGTGAACACCAAGTAGAATTTCAGAAGCTCCTTTATCACTTAAAAAAAAAATAAATTGGGCAACTTAGAACTATATCGGTAACTTAATGTTATAGCCTAAATTTTATGAGAACTTTGAACACCCTTAATAAATAAGAAACCTGATGAGCAAGCAGAAGCATAAGATTATTAACTGAAAATGTCATTTGGCAGAAAGATACCTCAGTTTGTCAAAAGACATACAACAAATATTTATTTCTATAAACAAAGGTAAATTTATTTCTATAAATCCTTGTGGTCTCCATAATGAGTAATTAAGCTGTGTGGATGGAATTTTACAGCTAACTTGGATTATACAGACCATATGCTACCTCAGTGGTTTTTTGAGGAATCAAGAGAGGGATAAGAAGGAAAACTGTTTTTATGGTCTCCCTTGGAAATGATTGCTTCTTTAGTTTCTAACTTCACCCTTAAAATTATAGAGATCTATCAGTCACAGTTATTGCTAGGGTGCTAGACACTCTCATACTTCCTCTGACTTAGAAATTACAGAGGAAAATATAAAGCAGTCAGCAAGGTGGTTAAACAAACAAGCAAGCAGACAACATGTATTGGGAAAAAAAGTCTCTCTAGGTACATAAAACCCCACTAAAAGAAGGTTATTATCTGAATTAAGCTGTTAAGTTTCTTTTTATTAAATGCTTTTTTCCTTCTTCAGCAAATACTAATGTGGCAAAGAAAAATGTGACCAAACTGTTTTAGAAGGAATTAAAAGATATCAATACCTGTTCATTACATTGCAGGTAAAACTCAGGCTCATCATTGCAGTGATGCTGAAAATAAAGAATATTAAAATACCACTTTTGCAAGACTACCGAACTACAACATTATTTATGTGGAAGAGACAACATGAATTTACAGAGCAAACAGCTTGTAGACAGTCACCCGATGCACCTATTGCTCACTTTAAATTGTAGACTATATCACATTCAAGCATTTATTAAGTATCTGAGACCCGTCCTGCATTCCCGCTAAACATACAGGCTGAGATGAAATCACTTGAGGCAAAAGAAATATCCCCACTGATACCAACAGGCTCTGGGTCATGTCCAGATGCAACATTTCTTGTATGAGCAACATTAATGTATAAATATATTCCTCTATTCACTAAGTCTGTCAGACATCCCCCAGATGCACAGCATAATGCTAGCTACTGTGTCACAGAGCATAAAACACATCTGAACGTCAGTGTTTCCCAGTTTGTATTGCTCCTTCTAGGGTGCTCCACTATTAATATTTCATTGGAGGCCTGCAGATCTGCCTCTCTGATGGTGTTAGGTCATTCCAGATTTGGTATAAAATACTTGGATCCTCAAGTGTCTTGTTATGAGACTGCTAAAAGCACCACAATAGGACTTCTAGACTACACCACCTGCTGCTGTGCATTAGATTTCTAACAGATGTTACTGATAGATGCACTCCCAGATACTGTCCATAAACTATTCTTGTAGCATCACAATCAGAAACAGGCCCTATAGATTTACAGAGAAGACATATTTGGGACTAGAGTTATGAGTCACTACACATCTGCTAACATTGTCATTATATTGAAGAAAACAAACAGCTCAGGTTCTGCGTTATTATACTGTTAAAAAATTTAATATTAGCTACATTTGACAAGTTAAGAAGAGCTCATCCCCAGCATGCACCTGGGGGCAATGAAATTAAAAACTGCATTCAAACATTCTGCAAATTTAGCTTTGTGTTTTAAAAGAAATCACTGTAACCAGGTAAGAAAAACTCTCCTACATTGGATAGAGAAGTAAAAGATTTCAACAGAGAATTTTTTTTTCTTTTTTTTTTTTTTAATTTATTCTGTCCTTCAGTATAGAGGCTTTATTTATTCTTACCACACCTAACTGCACATGTAAATTATATTATGGCCATTTTATCCTGGTCTGCATTCCTCTAGGAACACCTTTACTGTCTTCCATTTAGTTTAGATGGCTAATGTCCTATGCATATTAACAGGGCTGAACCCATGCAGCAAGAAAATATAAACTCTCATAAAAGAGCAAAATGTAAGGAGTCCTATACCAATCTGTACCCAAAAATGAAGATATTTTAGATCAGAAGGCTTCTTTATTATTTGTTTATTCAGGCTATGAGGCCATTCTGCAATTGTCAGATTCACAGATAAATACAAACAATAGCTTATAATACATTTTCAGTGCAGAAATAATGAAAACTTCCTTATTTTGTTTTCACTTTCCAATCATATTTTTCATTGTTTGGTGGTGCCAGAATTGTTGCTGATTCTAATGAGATTAATTAATATTTTGAAAAAAGAAACAGTGTCTCTCAGAAAGAACTTTCATCCTATACGTATGTCTTTATCACTAGTTTGAGCTTGTGTGCTAGATGTTAAATACGTATACAAACTAGCAGTTTTCTTAAATATATTTACATCATCACTGTTAAAACTGAGAGGATTCTTGTCTTGCCTCCTACCTCCAAGTAACTTACTTCCTCTCTAAACTCTCCCATCAGAATCAGATGGATTGTAGCCCTGAAAACAAGAATCTAGTTGGCTTTTGAAACAAAGAACTTTCTGGTGAGAATTAGAGTAAGTGCAAATTAATAAAGAACAGAATTACCAGACACATGCATGAAAACGATCTCTTCCCAATGGGGAAGAGTCAACAGGATGTCTGTAAAGGAAAGTTCTCCTTCGTAAACTCATTAGGTTTAGGCAAATGGATAAGAGCCAGTTACTTTAAAGTAAGTTAAGCATTACAATGCTATGCAAGCCAGGAGGGAAGGCTCTTGCCTGAGTATGAGACAGGAAACACAGAATGAAGGAACAGACAGTTCTTGCAAGGAAGGGACGAAGGGCAACTACAGGATCTGTGCTGGGATCTGTGCTGTTCAGAGGTAAAAAAATACGTTAATGATACTAAATTATTTACAGCAGGGCCAGTTTTAAAGAGGGCCTCAGAGAATACATGACTTGGCAACAAATAGCAGATGAATTTTACTGTAGATGAACTTAAGTGTTACACAAAAAAATAGTGTAATGTCATATACAAAATTATGAGCTTTGAATTACTGTTATCAGTCAGAAATAAAATCTTGGAGTTAAAATATTTAAGACCAGAGTCTTCTCCATATTTCTTCCTATACCTTTTTGAATGGTGTCTATAAATTCGAATGGAGACATGTTTCTCCTACAGCTTGAAACCTGTGAACTTCTGATCCTCTCATCTCCAAAAGGATATCAACAAAGTTCAGAAAAGGGCACATAACATGGAATGGAGAACAGTTCAGCAAAATAGAACCTCTCAATTTGGAAAGAAGTTAACTGAAGGTGGATATAATAGATGTCTATAAAAACAACAATGTCGCAAGAAGGGTGGGTTCTAATCCAAGAACTAGGAGGCATCAAATAAAACCAATATGAGCAATATCAATTTTTTTCTTGGATTCAAAGGGAGGCTTGACAAGTTCACAGAATAGAAATCTATTTGCTGGTGTTAAAAAAAAAAAAAAAAAAAAAAAAAGAAGTTTCACCTGGCACTGGAAATCCCTTATCTGAAAATATCTGTAGGCTAGGAACATATTAGGGTTAAAGATATCATACAGGATTGCCCTATTCTTACTTTTCCCTTAGCGGTGTCCTGAAGGCAAGATGTAGATTTTGGCCTGCCATTCTTGCTAAACACAGACAGTGAGTCAGTTACAACATGTGTTTCCATCAGTGACAGATTGGTCTTTGGAGGTCCAGTCAGTCGGGAAGAGGCCTCCATACACTCAGGTGTTGTGATGGAGAGTATGATGATTATTTTTTCAAATCGATAACCCCTTCTGCATACCAGACAAATTTAACAGACCTCCACTGAGTTTACCAAGTGACCTACTATGATCCTGTTATTCATACTAGAATGCATTTATCCCTAGGAGCTGAGAGGTTCATGAATCACCACTAACACTAAGAAATACATTACCACACTGAGCTTACATGTTCCTGAAGTAGCACCTGACTCAAAGCTTATCTGATTCAATGAACATCTATTCCATGAGTTTTGTCAGCCTTCTAACAGGCTGCAAACTTTGGATTTTTGTGTGTGTGCATATGTATGACTTGAAATCCCTCAGTTAAACTAATGTAATTAATCACTGTAATTAATGTAGAGAGGAGCACTTCTCTGAAGACCGAGGGTTCAATCGGGGCAACATTTTTTTCAGTAGATTACCCCCACTTTCTAAAATCACCTTCTGGTTAGAAGTTGTTTCCTTCCCTACTGTTTACTTTGAGCTTGTTTGGTACGTTCAAATAAATATTTTGAACCTAATAAGTATTATCCAAAAATGTAATGACATGTTGATAGTTGTTATATGTGTATGCTCCAAGCCAGACATCAAGACATTTTACCACTGAATTTCAGATATTTTCCACTAATGACTTTTGTATTATTCCAGGAAATGCACAACTATTAATTCACTTTCCTCCCTCTGAAAGGTGCTGTGCAAAAGGCTGCTTTTTAAAAAGAAGCAATTTGATATGAATACTAATGATTATAAAATCTAAAATAAAGACATTTTGTTCCTAAATTCCCAAAGGAAAAAAAGAAGCATATTCTATAAAAATATTGCAAGAAATATCCTTAGGAAGTGTTTCAGTATTCTCTTCTAGTCACTAATGTTGGGCAACATGAAAATGTTTTCCATTTGGTGATACCAGACTTGATGAATAGTTGAGGTAGTAAACTGTCTGAATGTAAAAAGCCTCTCTTCTCCATGGATTACTGACTTGTTCTGATTGCCTGTGCCTGAGAACAGTACATCAGAAAGCAACTTGATGTTTGGCATAATATTTGGACTGAAATACTGGGTATTTTTAAATCAAGATGCAATTACTTAGGAATTATGCAACGAGTCGGTACCTGCCAGTAATGAAGACAGGAGATGAACTCTGATTTACGACTATGACTATAAAATTAGACCTTTTCTTAGGTCACTCTTTTTTAAGGTCTTTATTTAACAGAATACCTCAAGTAACAAGTACCTGACATTCCAGGTCTTCACCCTTCTAGATTACAAATTAGATTACAAAGTCTATTTTAAAATAAACTTTAAAAAAAAAAAAATATTAGAATACAGAACACAAGCACATCTGACAAAACTTGAAAGATCATACTTCAGCCATTCATGGTTTACGTCCCAGTGTGATATAAAAACAATCATTGTAGTTCTGAGAGACAGTGAATTAGCACAAGTAAGATTACAATATGCAAGAAAAATGGTCTGTGAAATATCTATTTTACTTCTCATTATGGCCTCAAAGTCCATCTAGTTGATTTAGAATATGCAGAGATTAAAAGTGACTACTCTACCTAAACAGCAGAAGACATCTGGGACAGTTTGATTAACTATTCATTGAACAGTTCTTTCTAACAAAACATAAAAGGATAATGTCAAAGATGGTGATACAAAATATGACTTGTTTTTGTTCTTCTTCCAGTGAAATAGATGTCAATTTGTTTCCTTGTTTCCTTTTTTTTTTTTTTTCCCCTTTTTTCTTGTTTCACACTCATGCTTCTGATTAGGTGTGAGCCTTGATATATGTAAGTCATCTGGTTTACATGTTCTGTGATATACATGAGGAACTCCAACTATAATTTACCGTGGTTAGCCATAATGCAAAACACATCAACTTGAAATAGCTTCCATTTGGCTATGTGCATTTTTGATCAGTTAAAACATTTAGAAATAGTTACCAGAAATGCTGATTCCTCCAGAACAATAACTTCTGTTATCTATGCAATGCAATGGTTTGGCTTATGTTTTATGTTCTTCTGTATGTTGGAGGTGACATATTGCCATGACATTTTTTTGTTTTGTTTTTGTAAGAGATAGGCTATTTCTTCACCTTGTTTAATTCTGCGTTGTAAGTTTGTTGCTTTGCAGGACATGAAAATGCTATGTAAGAGCCTGTACAGAACTGAACGTTTAAGAGATAAGCCACACTAAAACATGGAATGTTTCTTCTCTATTTCAGTAGCACTCAAAGCACTACCAACATTTTCCTGTAATTTACAAGTAGCTGTTAAAATTTTAAAGCCTCCTTTTTGCCACGGTTTTATTTTTCTCTGTCGTCTGTTTTGTTGGGGTTTTCTGTTTGGTTGGGGTTTTTTTATAGTGAACTCATACAAGACCAAAGGAATACAATTGCTACCTGGGATGCAATGCTTTTGCCACTGAAACCTATTACAAAAGTGTAGCTGAATTCAGATATCTACAGCTCAACATGCCATTTCCTAATGATAGACTTAAAATGCTGATGCTTAGTTTGATTGGCTGTACTATAGACAATGAAAATGGAGGAAGGGAACATATTTGTCAGAAGAAAGTCTCCAAAGGAAGTGAGAGAAATTTCACCCTAAAGATAAGCATACACCACCTCTGGTATTTTTTCCTTCTGATTAGTGAATCAGCAGCGAACCTGATTTATTATCAGACATTGGTCCTGTGAGGATGAAAGCAAGAAAACTGCAACACCTTGCTCCAGGGCAAGCCTTAAAGTAATTTCCAGAAGAGAGAAGAAGTGAGAAAGACTGAATGGTCCTGATATCATGAGCATAGGTGGTTGCAAATGAGTCCAGCCTGGAGTTCTAATTGTGAGGTTATCAGATAAACCAGTTTCACTGATCAGTAATTGTTCAGAAAAAGTGGAGTCATAAATGGAATATCATAATGATGATGACCTCAGCTCTTCAGAGGGTTTAGTGAGGATTCATGTTAACCTGTCATTGTCAAAACAGTGATACAACAAGGACATTTAACAGTGTTTTTCCAGTTTTGCTGCCACTTTACAAGGTAAGATGTAAATCAAATGGATCTCTTCAATATATTTAGAAAGAAGAGGTGGATTTTCATCCTCTAGTTTTCCTGAAATTTCTCCTCACTATGTATCTGCATGTGCCTACATTAGTGTGAGGCAAAGGGGAAAGGGAATCTCAAAATCTGGGCTAATCTTCCTTCAGTTTTCAAAATCTCTGAAGTTTAGGTATGTCTGGATCATGTTTTTGTTCTGATTTACGACTCTGTGTAGGTGGGAAGGTGCAGCTGCTCTGAAATTCCAGTCATCATTCTGGCTTAAATTTAGGCTCTCTGAAGTGAATGATTTTTTGAATTGGGCCAATTTCTAACTGATGAATTCCAATAGCTGTGGAAATGAAACATCTTTAAGACAATGAGAGACAGATGACATGAAGGACTCAGGGCTACCTTTTAGCTAGGGCCAAAATGAGATGGGAATAGATGAGTATCAATAAATACCTGTCAAAGAGCACTGTCCAGAGAAAAAGAGAATTGCTCTCACTTTGATGAAGGGATAGGAGTAGCCTGAAGCCAAGTATAGAGATATACAGCTGAGAGATGAAAAGGAAGAGATTCCATCACTTATTTTATGGTTTTGTAATTCTGCACAGGCTGATTTCTCTGCAAGACAGTACATGCCATGAGAATGTAAGGGCAGCTTAGAGAATAGAGGGTTGTTTGGGTTGAGGAAAAAGAAAGGAATTGTTTTCTAGCTGATACATTCCCTTCCTTTTTACATGTGTCACTTTTATTCATACAAAAAAAATCAAAACCCAGATCCCTTCTTTGCTATCACAACTCAGCCCTTGTATTCATATGCAAGCAGTAAGTAATCTCTTATTTTCTGATTCAAGGACTGCACTGGTTAACTTCTGCAGGTGTCAGGAAAGATTATTTTTTCCTCCAATTTTAACACGTCAATTGAACTATGGAATTTTCCATAGTTTCCTCTGAACATTAGACATCCACCTATGTGATAAGAATACATTCTCTCAATCACAGAATCCACAGAGTTGGTCATGGAGCAGTCATGTCACTTGATCGTTCAGTTACCAACAGGCTTGTCTTCTTTTAGCTAACAAAGAAGGCTGCCCTGAGTCTTGTAGTGAATTGGAGACATGGCCTTGTCACTAATCACCTGCATACATGTGTGGTGATTGAAAGCTATTCCTGGACAAAGGTCATGCTACAGGTCTAGGAGAGGCAGTAGAGTCAGTGTTGGAGGATATTCTGTCTGCCATATGAGCCATCACTTACAGTTAATAAAACTGGTCTGTAATTGAAAAGATTTATGGAGGGTGGGGGTGTGACTGCCAGTCTTCTCAAAGTTGCTTGAAGCTCATTAAGAGGAAATTCTTGTGGTTTCAAAAGCACCTGCTGTGTGGTGTGGTTGGCTGGACATTTCAAAAGATTTTCATTGTGAGTTGCAGATCCCTCAGGTCTTAAAAATAGTTTTTATGAGGATTGAAATACAGAAGAGCTCTAATTTATGACTGTTGTTTACTCATGGAATCAAGAAGTAAAAGAACAATGAATGTTCCTCATCTGATTTTACTAATTATAATGTTTATTCCCATGAGTAACTTGGATTTTTTTAAGTATCTTAGGTCAAAGTAGTACTTATATAGGAAAAATTGCAGTTTAAAATATTGCAGATAAACACAGCATAGGAGTTTATACTCATTTAAATGACTCTCATCTGTTAAATGATTTTTGATCATCAAATAAGGATATTTAAAGAGTATGGGAGTTCAGTGTTTCACTCTTAGCAAATGAAAAATGAAATTAAATATGGAAATTCTCTTATATAGCTTCAGTCACTGAAATGTTGTTTCACTGTTTTTAATGGTAGTTCTATTAGCATTGCATGTGAAGAATAGCAACATTTATTTAAAAAAACTGGTTGTATAAGATACTTAATTCCATTAGTTTTTCAGGAAAAATGCTGCAAATGAAAATGAGTTTGATGTAGTCTAAAAGCTGAGACTCCATAGAGAATGTCAACACTGTGGGACTGGGATTTTTGCAAAGTTCCCTGGGCTAGGTAGGGAACAGGAGCAATACCATTGGATTATTGTGGTGCTTCACTTGATACAAACAGTTGACAGAATTGATGACCCAAATTCCCTTTTTTTAGGCTTTGCTACTGCTAGTGTTCCTCATGGGAATGAAATGTTGTACTCTGTGGAGAGCTGAGGAATGACCTCTCATGGCAACCTCTCTGGGAGCAGAGTAATATAGACAGCCCTCCCCATTGTCACAACTGTGCCTCAGAGGTTGCTGTAGTTGAAATGGTGTAGCAGAAAATTCATGTACACACTAAACAGGATTCGCAGAGATTTTTAACATATCCAAGAATGGTTTGTGTAGATGTGATAAATGATCCTAATTTAATTTATCTTTTTGTTAGCAAAAGGAGATCTTTTCTAGTAGATTAATATTTTTGAAATACCAGACATAATAAGTATTCCTATTACATATTCTATCAAAATCTACCACAGTCTAGATGAAGGCAAACAATTCTCATAATTCCTTAAAAAAAAAAAAACCAAAAAAAACCCAGAAATCTTTCATCAGGTTAACCTACTGAAGTCTTGGGAAACCTTTTTCTTCTCTCCCTGTCAGAATGCAGAAGTTTACTAGTCTGACTTCTAGAAATGAAAAAAATATTACTCTCTACAACAGTATTCTAGTGTCATTATATAAAACACGGTGAGATACTCCAAGTGGTAATTTCTTCTTAGTAAACTAATTTACATAACATGGTT